>NW_010311306.1:73898-115462 GCF_000700745.2 Antrostomus carolinensis | reverse complement strand
TATAATTAATATAAATATCCCTTGTCAGAACTGAACTTTTTGTGGAGCAGAGTCTTGTCTGAATTCCTTGATCTGTGCTGTCAATTTTAAGATAAAGGCACTGTTCGACATAATCACCTGGACACTCATCATACCTCATCTATCAACTCTTCTTTTCAAGTGTAAGGAACTTGACAACTCAATGACCATAGATATGTAGGGTATGTAGGGTTATCTACACTTCTTTTATGTATGAATGTACCTCTACATATAAAGTGACAGATCTCCAGTTGATATATTGATTAATAAACCAATACTGCTCTGTGGATGCCACTGAATCTCTCTTAACTTATGTTTGTAGAGCATCTGGTCTGTGAGAAACTATGATGTACACAAGCCACAATAGCATGGTGCAGCATTAGTTAACATTTTAGGTATAACTATATAAACAGACAGAGTGGCAGAAAAACAGGTTAACAAAAGCTGGACACTAAAAAAGATTAGCCTAAGTATAGCCTACTATAAATTCTCTACATGAGCAGAAATGCCTTGGGGTTTTTTTACATTTTACATTTTTTTACGTTTTCCATTATTCAATCTGTGAAGTTGAGTGAGCACAAGGAGCCCAAGCAGAAGTTCAGAGTGAAAACAAAATAACAGATATTTCACATTCCCCAAACTAGATCCATTGTTTAAAAGAAAGCCTCATGTTCCATATCCAGCACTCATTTTGACCACTGATAGATGAATACTCTGTTTGTTACTCTTACAGACAGAGATTAAATATTATCTATTTTGCATTCAGTCCCAGTAATTTGAGGAATGAAATTCTGTTTGGGAACAGAAGATAACATTTCATGAACAGATTGATTAGAAAAAAGAAAGACAGTGAAACATAGCAGCTGTCTGAAAGCATACAGAAGTTCAGAAGGTTAAAAAGGTTGAGCCACTATTTTCTCGCAAATAAGATTATAGATAAAGATAAACAGAAAGCAATTTTCCTCACTATCTGTGGCAGTAAAAGTTAACGCCCTATGAAGTGCCTTGTTGCAATCTCAGAAACCAGGAACCATACTTCTACAAGACCTGTAAAAGATCCAAGAAGAGTACTGCATGCCCAAAGCTAGGCAGCATTGTAGACATCTTCAAATAATAGAATAAGGAAGTTAAACAGGAGATTAATACCACAGCTAAAAAGAAAAGTTAATGTGTATTTAGAAATGCCTTGGAGACCATGCTTCAGTGCAGCTGTACAGTATTAGTGATGAAAAACTTCAAAGGCTTTATGTGACAGAGGGAAACAGAATTTGACCAAAAGATGTAGGATTAGTAATGACAGAAGCAGAAGTCCTGATTCAGGGACACACCAACTGACTCAATAAACAAAGCAAAACACAAAACCAGCTCTGAAGATCATGAGTCCTGGCTTGGGTTGTTCTGTCACTAGGGCAAAAGTTCAATTTATATGAACTTGTAAATGTGATTTATCTACAAGCATCCCATTTGTGTCAAGAGCAGGACCATACCTGGTAGATGCTAACTAGCTTCTGCCTTGAGGGTGGTGTCCACCCTCAGAGAACACAGGGAAAGGAGAAAAGTCTTTCTTTTTTTTTTTTTTTTCTTTTTTTTTGTGAAGAGGAAAGACAGAAGAGTGAGTGCACCATAGATTGTACATAAAAGCAACCACAACCAACAGAGTAGTGGTGGAACTAATTAGTTCTAATGGAGGCTCTGAAGAAGCTGCATTTTCTCTCACCGGTAAACATTCATATCAGCAGCACCAAGCTGAAACAGGCACCTATAGACAGGCTTGTTTCTACCCAGGTGGAAGCTATCCATGAGAATGTGTTGGTGTTCATCCCATCACAACAGAAAAGCCAAAAGCATACTGTATCTGTTAATGGTGTCCTCAAGGAATCAAAGTTAAACCCAGTGGAAAAGGAATGAATCAATTACAAACCTTTTCCATTCACCAAGCCTGGAGAGTTCACGAGCAGAGCCATTCAAGACCATCCACCTCTGTGAGAATTACAAAGGTACAAGTCCATAAATCTGATAAATGCTGCAGTCTTCAGATTGAAAGTTTCCTGGAAATGGAAGGTAAATACCAAGAATTCTGTAAATGTAACATGGTGGATGTGGTAAGTGGGGTGAGGGAGCCTGCCTCTGCAAATACTAAGTGGGGTTCATACCACTAGGGTATCATAAGAAGCTGAAATTTTCCAGTGACAAAGAGAAGATTTATTGAAATTTTACTTGGATTGAGATAATCCTCATTACAGACAGACAGGATTCTGTGCACTTCTCAGCACTGGAGATGTTTCCCCTCTGGCATCTCACTGCAGTTCAACAAAGGGGCAAAGTCACAAGCATCAGTTCTCTACCTATCCCACTCCCACCACAGCAAAGTTACTTATATTAAATTATCACCACGGGTTCATCAACACCTGAAGGAACATTTCCCTCTGATATGGATGCACAAGGCAAGTTTAAACCAATCCCTACAAAACTGGAGCGGAATATACATAGTTGAGTGCAGGAAATTATGTAAATCATTCAATCAAATGAACTCTTGGAATATTTACATGGAGCTCCAATCTCACAGGAAAACTTTGGCTCACTCTTTTATGGTGACCAGGCATCAATGACAGCTGAGGGTGGGGCAGGCGGTGGAAATCAAACAAAACCTCAGAATTCTTAAAGCCAGGGTAGCAGGATTATCTGTAGAGCTCAGGCATAACAGGCAGACCTGAGAAAAATGTGCTCTCACATTTGAAATGGGGAGAAGGGATGATGGTTTCAACAACCTCCATGACCTGTACAAGCTCAGACAGATTTTGCTGCCAGAGACCAACCACAGTACTTGACACGAACAGGGCATCCAATTCTATGAGCATAAAGATTTTTTGAGCAACATGGCACATTCACATTTCCCAGTATCTTCCTAGAGCTGAAAATGATTAGTGAAACCCTGGCAACAAAGCTAGTTCATTAGCTGTGTTCATTCCAAAATACGGAACAGTTCCTCGAATGATAACAGGAGTGAGTACAGCTCAAGCGTTGATGTGAAGGAAGATAAGAGTCCATTTGGATTTATTCATGCTGGTAAGGAGGTGTAATAGTTTGGGAGCGAAACCCCAACTTTCTTGTTTTAAGCAGGCTTTAAAGTTTCGAGGCTTAGTGATGCAGAATCTGCACATAAAAAATCTTTCAGATTGTGTCTCTAAATAAAACAGGCTAGGGACCATTCCCTGGATATAGTAAGTGGAGTAAGTGGTTTAATGGAATTTATATCCATGCAGCTTTCCCCAATTCCAGGCCCCTGGCCTCAGCACAAGATGTTTGAGCCCACAACAGCTGCTTTGTGTTGGCCCCAAACCATGGCAGAGCAATCTGTGGGCAACCACTAATTGGAGTGGGCCAAAACCATGCTAAGGAGCACGCTAATCATTTGACAGTATGGGAATCTGCAGGACAGAGCACAGCCCTGTGCCACCATACTGTTTGTTTACCAGCACTGGGGCAGCTTTAGAGCCTCTTCAAGCTGTGATCACATTACAGGGAAACCAGGTTGGAGTTCGTTTGCAACATGATATTTGAGGCCTTTGCATGATGACCATGGGCCAGAGGAAGCACAGTGTGTCTTCAGGGACATATCCCACAGATGTGAGGAGCTGATACTTGACTGCAAGATTGCGCCTGGGTTCTACATTGAAACTTCGTAGAGTCATCACCAGGGTTATCAGGGTTAGTCAGCTGTCTGGTGGAGCAGAGCCTTGACCCTTGTTACTTCCTGTTTTTAATTTAATAGAAATTGTTTCCCACACACACAAACATGTACATATCCACTCCAACCAGCCACAGTTGGTGATGCAGCTAAGTAATTCAGCATACTCTGGTGTATTACACTGGAACTCAGGTCACTTCAGGGACTCTTTAAAAGCTTTCTGAACAAGGGTACAAACATTGATGTGTGAGCACTAGTCCTGCAAACACTAAAGTCACATACATTTCTTCAGGTGTATAATTCCACAAAAAATACAAAATTAGCTTCAGCTAGGCAGATGGCTATAAACTTTAGCACAACTATGTACAGTGTTTTATAAAAACACTGAGAATGTCTGGGTGTGAAAGGAACTGCTTAGCAGGAAGAAGATGGTTTTTGTATTTGATCAGAAAATGGGCAGTTGCATGAATGAAATGCAGTGATGTATTGTAGGACTGATTTTTGCTTTAGGCCAAGTTTCCATTTGATTTACGTCCTTGATTTAGGGAATCTGCAACAGATGCTTCAAATGGAGGTATCAATGCTTATCACAGTTTCTGCAGCCTCATTTCAGCAATGCGGGAGAATGAATCAGTCTGTTCACCTAAAGTGCCTACTCCCTCTTTCCAGGAAAACAAAAAAATGTACTTTCAAGTGTTTATTGACATCATAAGTGGACTTTTAAATTAGCTAAGTTGTTTAGGAATGCATAGAACAAAAAAAGTTGTCATCTGCAACAAGTGCAGCAGAAAACATATTTTAGATAATTCGGATGATAACATCCTGCACAGAAGCAGTTGTCTTTTTCCTAAGGTGCCATTGGTGCCATTTCACTTTTGCAAACAAAATGGTTCCAGTTGCTTATTCAGACAGTACCTAATTCACATGTGCTTACATAACTGTCAGCTTATTTGCAAGCCAAGGTTGCTTGAGTACACAGCATTTCATTTCAGTCACCATTTCTTTTAGGCAACGTTCTGTTCCTGAAAATGGAAAGGACTTCATTTAATGATTAACCATCAAAATAGATTCCCACTTTATAATCTCCTAGGGAAAGGGCAAATCGCTTTGACCAGTACACTCTTAGAACAACTCATTTCAATAAAAGATACTATAATCGCCAGGGTGTCTAATACTGCCACAGAAAATGCAAACTGGAATACTTCACAGAAAGCCTCTATTGTGTTAGAAATCCTTCTGTCCTCTCTATCTCAGGGTGTATGGCTTCCTGCAAAACCACAGCTCTGCCTCCAGCTACTCCCTTCATAATTTTTTCAGTACTGGAAAACCTTGCCTGGTGAGATTGGTTTTCTTCCTCTAGGACATTTTGATATAGGAGTGTTGTTTTATGCATCTTTATTTCAATAAATAAAGTTGATTGTTGCTGTGTTTGCTTTTCTGGTTTCAGTATTTTTACTATGTATAACAGATGGAGCTGCTAGCAACACAGAGAGATAAGGTTGCTTAACATTTTCCATGATAAGTCTCTGTTTTCAGTTGCTTAGATCTCATTTTATCCACTTGGGCTAAAGCATTTCATGCTTGCTTCTTGACTCAGATTGATTTTTTCTCCCTGTTTTTCAGTGGAAATTATCCTGTTACTTCTGAGAATCAAAAAAGAAGTAAATATATTTCCTAATGTTAATTTCCTTTTTGTAAGGCCATTGCATTTGGGAGAAGAGTGTCACATTTTGTTAGGAAGGCTGAGGTGGAGTTAATTAAATTAACAGATTCACAACTTTTAATCCATGAGCCAATATCATGAACAATGAAACCACTGTGAACAAAGCATTTACCTTCCTGGTACCGATGGCTTTTGAGCTCTGTATCTCAATTCATTTAAAAACATAAAATAACTTGAAATTAATATGACAAAAAAAAATACAAACCAGAAACTTTAATATCGAGTTTTATCTAGTATATATGCACTCACCCCCCAACACTTGCAGGGCAGCTATATGGCCTTTTTTTATAAATATATGCAGCCATGACCCAAAGATTTCAGGGAAAATGCTACCACCACTGAAACAGCTGAAATACTTTTCTGCTGACTTTGCTGGGAAAAGTATTGTTTCCTTGGTGAAGCTCCCCACAACCTTACATTTTAAGTAAAGTTATGCAGCTCAGGCTGCTCCTAGGCAGAAAATGCAGCTTTTACCCTCCCTGCTACCACATCCTCTGCACACATACCTCTTTGCTCAGCCATTTCCAGGCCCAGATAGGCACTTGGCTGTTTGAGAATTAAGCACTGCAGGAGCAGCTGTTTTCGACAGTGTTCAGCTGAATACCTTTAACTGGTGGGAGAGCCTCCGTGGATGGTGGTGCTTTATCCCTGAACAGCTTGCCCTGTAACAGTGCCTGTGACATTAGCTATACAAGATACACATTTATCTTGGAAATGAAGACTCTCCTGGGGAATGGTAACTTTAACAATGCCTTCAACAACAGTAAACTAATCAATTAAGATTTCTGTTGTGGTTTAACCCCAGCTGGCAACTAAACGCCACACAGCTGCTCGCTCACTTCCCCCCTGCCCCCCCACTCCCAGTGGGATGGGGGAGAGAATGGGAAGAGTAAAAGTGAGAAGACTCATGGGTTGAGATAAAGACAGTTTAGTAGGTAAAGCAAGAGCCATGCACACAAGCAAAGCAAAACAAGGAATTAATTCACTACTTCCCATCAGCAAGCAGGAGTTCAGCCATCCCCAGGAAAGCAGAGCATAACAGTTACTTGGGAAGACAAATGGCATAACTCCAAATGTCCTCTCCTTCCTTCTTCTTTCCCCCAGCTTTATACACTGATCATGACATTATATAGTATGGAATATCCCTTTGGTCAACTGTCCCAGCTGTGTCCCCTCCCAGCTTCTTGTGCACCATCAGCCTACTCACTGGTGGGGTGATGTAAGGAGCAGAAAAGGCCTTGACTCTGTGTAAGCTCTGCTTGGCAATAGCTAAAACAACTCTGTGTTATCAACACTATTTTCAGCACTGATCCAAAACATAGCTCCATACTAGCTACTGTGAAGAAAATTAACTCTACCAAGCCAAAACCAGCACAATTTGTCAAGTAATTACTCTAAGAATTGGTCTACACAATAAAAATTAATCACTTAAAATAATTAGCCTTACAGTTTGTGTGGTTGGTTAATTATATAAACATTTACCATGCACATTTTCAAACTAAACTTAAGTAGCATCCATCTAGAAACTCCCCCCAGTGTAAGAGATTGTACCACAAATTAGAGAGTTCACATGTTTAATAGATGTCAATATATTTTCAAGGACATTTGCATAATATATGCAAATGTATTGTAGAGGCTTAGCTGTTGTAAATTCTAATCCTATCCTTAACATCCAAATAATGCTTTTTTTTATTTTATTTTTTTTTTTTTATTTTTTTAACTGACCAGATCCTCCACCAGTTTAACTAAATTAGTGAGGTTACTGAAACACGCTCCACACGGGGCCCTGCTCTGGGACCGCTCAGGCACTGGAGCGGAAGCAGAATGCTGCTTGATTATTTAATGTAGTGGTTCACTGGGGATATGGTAAGATTAGAAATCCACAGTCCTCGCTGCTTGCCATTTACCTTCTAGTTAGAAATCAAGGTGTTGGTCTTAGCCTATAAAATCTTGGATGATTTGGACTTTTGTCAAAAGCGGTAGTGTTAATCTCCTCATGATAAACAGCCAGAGTAATGCCCAGAGACCAAGTGAAATGCACAGGATTAATTATATTATATGAACTAAAAGGGATACTGGCCTCCAGGCAGACTATTGTGCTTCCAAGCTCTCATATTCCAAGAACTGCTGTAACATACATTGTATTAGCACATAAATTTTTCATTCCTTTAGAGCCTGAGTATTAGAGTTCGAGGTTTTACTTTCCAGCACTGAGCCAGCCCTCAATAGCGAAGTCATGGCACAACATCATAAAATCATAGAATGGAGTCAGAGAATCATTTAGGTTGGAAAAGACCCTTAAAATCATCAAGTCTGACCATTAACCTAACACTGCCAAGTTCACCAATAAATCATGTCCCTAAATGTCACATTTACACATCTTTTAAATATCTCCAGGGGTGGTCACAGCTTTACAGAATGGTAGGGTTGGAAGGGGCCTCTGGAGATCATCTAGTCCAACCCCCCTGCCAAAGCAGATATACCTAGAGCAGGTTGCACAGGATTGCATCCAGGCAGGTTTTGAGTGTCTCCAGAGCAGGAGACTCCACAACCTCTCTGGGCAGCCTGTTCCAGTGCTCTGTTACCCTCCAAGTAAAGAAGGTTTTCCATATCTTCAGATGGAACTTTCTGTGTTCTAGTTTGTGCCCATTGCTTCTAGTCCTGTCACTGAGCACCACTGAATCAACCACTTCCCTGTGCAGCCTGTTCCAATGCTTGAAAACCCTTTCAGTGAAGAAAGTTTTCCTAATATCCAATCTAAACCTTCTCTGATGCAACTTGAGACTGTTTCTTCTTGTCCCATCACTTGTTATGTGGGAAAAGAGACCAATGCTCATTTTGTTATAACCTCCTTTCGGATCCAGTATGCAGGGGTCAAATAGGAACATATATTCACATTAAACACCATCCAGGGAGTAAAAACTGTGTAAACAAGCCAGTCCAAATGCCCCAATGCACTTCCTTACTCAATATATAATGGCCAAACTCCCAACCAATATTTTCTGCTATTGCCCTAGCTCTGTTAATCTCTATGGATGGAAAGACTGTTATTAGGTACTTAAGTAATATGAAATAGAACAAAAATGTTCCAAATGGAAACTAAAATTTTCAAAATATCCCCAAGGCTTTTCGGAAACCAGAGAATTTTCCTTAAAATACTTTTCTCCCCCCCTTTCATTAGTGTGATATATAGGTATATTGAGAGTGATCAGGAAGAGATACAGCTGTCCCAAATGTCACTAGGGGTGTCCACTGGATGCATCACGGTCTCTACAGTAACAGGTCACGACTGATTTTTCTCAGGCATTCAACACACAAGTTATCTGTGGCACGCAGCAGGGAAGAGCAATGCAGTGTGGGACCTTCCCCGGGCTGCAGTCCTTCAGGGACACCCTGCTCCCGCCTGGGCTCTCCACGGCCGCAACTCCTGCAGGAAATACCCCCCTGCTGCGGCCTGGGGCCCTCCCCGGGCTGCAGGGTGGGTCTCTGCTCCAGCGGGGTCTCTCCAGGGACCAGTTGGGATCACTCCTGATGTCTCACAAAGCCAATGCAGAACCCTCTCTGAAAAACACAGAGCTGTCTGCAGCCACTCATGGAAAAGGCTTTTGCACCTGGGTCCAGCTCCCCTGGAAAGCTGAGGCAAGAGGGGACCTGTGTGCTTGGGTCCTGCAGCAGCTCCTGCCCTCACCTACAGCCAGGAAATCACTGGAGATGTGTGGTCAGTGGGCAAATGGGAACCAGCAGCATCAAATAGATGGGGTAAGCAGTTAGGAAGCACCAAGAACAAGGAAACAGTCATAAACTGTGGCAGCAGTTCCTGGCTGCAGAAATGCCACGAACCAGCTGCATTGGTATGAACTTTTTACACCAAACTGGGGTCAGTTACACACACAGGACTAGCCATGACTTATATGATTTGCAAGTTACACAGCATCAGCCACAGATTCCTTATTACACAAAGTTATTTTCTTTATGATATCTGCCACAGACGATAAAACTAAACAAATGGGTGAGTATAATTCATTCACTGGTTTATGAACCTGCAATCCCACAGAGGCAGTAGGATATGGCACTCCAGACTGCAGTGCTTCTACAACTGAGGGACAAAAAGCAACACAAGATCACAGTGCTAACAGTTTATACGGATTTGTTCCAGGAAGCCAAATGTGCTCTGGGATTCATGTTGCTCTCTTCCTTTCTGGGTTTGTTATCTTTCCTATAAAACATTTATCTATAAACAACAAAACAAGGCACCATGATTTCAAGGGAAAACTTATGCATCAGCTCAGGCTGGAAATGGATGAGGGTTTATTTAGGTTTTTGGAAAGTTTCAACCTGTCTGGGTCAATGATTCCTTTTTGATCCCAGTTTGATCCTTTGGAAATTGTAACGGAGCAATAGATATATGAATAACAAAATTCTTTCTCTTGTCACTGTATTATTCCACTTGCTTTGGGTTGTACTTTAATGGAAAAGAGTAATCCAACAGTATCAGCTGGACTGTAGATTTGTTGTCCAGTTGGGATCATTATTAAATTGATGTTGACTTTGCATAAAAGTGGTGACAGCAAAAACAGCTGAATTACAGACATGGTTCAGTTTGGGATTTTTAATGTAAAAAAAAAAAAAAAGCAAAAAAGAGAGAGTATCACACAGTGCTCAGACAGAAATCATTCATGCTGTGAAATGCCAGGATAAGGAGCTCAGTGTAAAATTGTCTTAAGGACACCGGAAATACCCAGACTGTCACTGAGGACTTTTGCAAATACAGTCTAATGCCTTTCAGGGTTAGTTTTTAAACACACAATGATGCAAATGTTTATTTATCCACAGAGTAGCAGATTGTTAGTATTGAGCATGCCAAAATATGCTTTGAGCGCAATCCAATGACAAAGCCTTGTCTGAGAGATACTGATCAGTCTGGGGAGCTGTAGTGACACAGAAGAGATTTAAAAATCAAGGGGGAGGGGAGTCTGTTCTCTGAGGCATACGCAACATATTCATTAACTGTTACCAGCACATAATTCTTTTAATCCTGTCTCCTGCCCTGAAACCAGATGGGAGGAAAAGGTATTTCAGGGAAACAGATATATTGATTACCCTGCCCCGGCAAAAGGGTTCAAAACTGCCTGAACTAGCTGAGTACCTGTATATTTTCTGTGCACAGATTTAAGGTCTAGGAAGCAGTTCAGAGTCTTTATCTTTAATTGCAGTTTCAAAAGCAGCACAGCACACCACATCTGTACATACATACATTTTACACTATAACATCTGCATTTAAGATTGAAGGCAGAGGTTCTTGCCAAAATAAAGTGATGTTGTGAGACTACAATTGCCCTGCCAAGCCGAGTGCAAGTGCTCCCCAGACTGGAGCACCTTGCATTATGTTTAGCCAAACCCAGGGGAAATGCAACTGATTCACGGCACAGATCATTACCCACCAGGCCTCTCTCTGCTTCAGATTTCAAGGCTAGTTTTAATAATTTTGCAAGTTACAGTGAGGCTTGCTTAGTTATGTTTTTATTAGTCATCTGTAATGGGTCCTAGTTAAGCTTAACCCTTGTTGAAAAAGGCTCTGCAGCCCCTTCTCACTCTGGAATATTGAAAGGGTGTAAGTCTGCAATTATACTTGGTATGGTCCCCACAAGTGTGCCAGAGAATTTATGGTTCATCACCAAGACCCCATTGCTATCATACATTCCCCAAAGGTGCTATGCACAGTTTTCCTATTTGAGTTTTGCCATTGCTTGAAAGACCAAGAGATTTCCCCATGGGCTGAGGAGCAGTTCTACAGCTGACAGCAGACCGGAGAGTGGGAAGGAATAAAGTAAATTGGAAGAAAAATGCCATGGATGAAAAGAAACTTCCACTATTATTAAGCATTTAGACTAGGCGACTTTGGTTATTCGACCTGTTTTAAAACGTCATCATACCTTCTTTAATAGGAATCACTTACTTACAAACCCTCAAACTATTGTTGACATGTTATCATAATGGAAAACACCATCCACAAAAATGTATGTAGCTATTGATGAGGAACATAATACTGTAAAATGGCAAAACTTATTTAGAGTTATCAAATCCATGAAATTAGTTATAGTGCTATCTGTACAAAATTACTTTTAATCAAGAAAATCCACATTCTCATTGCTAATTAAGTAGTCCCCCATCGTCATATTGCAATAGAAAGAAGAATGTTGAAGGAGTCCAAATTCAGCTGCTGGAGATCAGACAGAGTAGGGAGGACTGGTGTGCAGAGAAAACTCTCTGTACATAGCTTCATCATTAAAATTTCCCTAGCATGAGCAGAAAAGTTATTAAATTCCCAATAAAAAATGTTTAAATGTCATTAAAAAGTTTCAGTTCTATCATAATTCTCCTTAATGGTGAAAATTTCAGTGCTGGTTCTCAGTCCTGAAATTGCATTTTCAAAGAACCCTGTGCTTTAAGTCTCAAATTGCCTAATTACCATATTTATTGCTGGATTCTGTTTTCTAATCCCTGATGACTTTGTCAGATATATTTATGTTCTCTTCATTTTACTCTCATGCAAGAAGGACATACAGGAGTTAGTAAGGATGGCATGTTGCAACCTTAGTCAAATAGGTGGCTGTTATCATACAATATTATCTGTTTAGCTACACAGTATTAAAGACTCTGCAAACTATACACATCTGTGGATGAAAAATCATGGCACTTATTTTCTGCTTAGCATTTATCAGTGTTATACTCACAGAATGGTCATTATAATTGATATAAATTAAACCTCAAGAGTAAACCATCCAGTCTCAAGTTGACAGCACCAAAAGCAGTTTTATTTCACTGAAGATTTGAAGAACAATTCTTCTGCTTCTCAGCTTCCTTTAATTAAAGGATAACCACAAAAAATATAATTCAAGGGAAGAGGCGGGATAAAATATTAATAAAAGCAAGCATCCAGGCAGTCCAAGAGTAGTAAAATCTTTAAAAAGTTCAAAGAAACACTAGTTTTATTTAGCTCCTGCAAATTTCAGAAGGGAAGAAGGAGTGGAGAAATTCATTGCTTGTTTAAATTAAGATGTCATGAAACTACAGTTCTCCTTTAAAACCAAGTGTATAAAAATGCCATGATAACATTACACATTTACTGTCGTTTCATAGATTAAGTCTATTTAATCAACAACTCTCTCTCGGTCAACTTTTCCTATCCTCTAACCTTGTTGGCTCAATTCACAATCTGACAGGTTAGCTCTTTTTACTGTCTTGTAACTGATTGTTCAGTTCCTGATTTTTTTTCTCATCATAATAATAAAATTCAAGACCATAAAACTTTTGCAAATTAAAGTTTTTAAAAAAGTTGACATCTAGCCTCAAGCAAGTATGTCTTGTTTCAGCTTCACTCTCATTATATTACAGACATAAAACATTATCTATAAATTTTTACACAAAAAAAGAGAAAATTTCCAGTTTAAAAAAATCAAAATATTGAAAAATCAAAATATTGAAATATCAAAATATCATTTTGTCAGTTTTAAAACACATCTTTGAAACAGAACAGTATTTGAAAATGACCCTCTCTCTTGAACAATGCCAGGATTTAGGGGCATAAAAAGATACCTCAAGGGAACAGCAAACAGAACTTACTGTTAAAAGCTATCCTACCACCATCACAATTACCATATTTTGCAGATCACAACATAAAACTAGTGACCATCACAGACTATGCATTTTTGGCCCTGACACTTAGTAAATAATAAAATTAATAATAAGAAAACAAAAGTAATCTCTTATTCCTATTGAAACACTAATTCTACAGGTTTGAGGCAAGTTAAAATTTACTGTAGTCATTACAGTCAACAGCTTTAAGTCTGAAGAGACAGAGCAGGTCTCTCAAATTATAGATTTCCATTTTTAACTCTTATTTCAGTAGAGCAGATTTTTAAAACTAGAAGCAAAGTCAAACTGTGGCATTTTAATGTAATAAATGAATGAATTTTAAAATTTCAGAATTTTGGGTTAGTCTATTGGAGTTAAAGGACAAGCTCTGATGTAGGGTCTATGCTGCCCCCAAAGTTGACAGTGATCAGAATAAGGTGGTTAACTTCTTCTTTAGTTAAAGGTTTATATGAACAGAAATGAGCTTCTAATAATTACTGAATTGGAAACTGTATGCCAGAGAACACTTTCTAAAAATAATAGAAAAGTGAAAGACAAAGTATGAACTGTAAGAACATAGAAAAAAATTCTGGTGCATCTAGAGGCATTTTTTTTCTTGCCTTCTATTCCCACAGAAATTTATTTCATGCAGCGATTTAATTGTCTTCAAATTTGAATCAAATTTAAGTAAGAATAATAAATTTTAGTTTTTGTTTTAAATACACTGGAAGCTATGAGTACTTTTAAAATATATTTTGCAAGCATACTTAAAGGATGTAAAAATGTAAATGATGTAAGCCTTTACTGCGCAAAAAAGAAGCTAACTGGCATTGGTTGGTCCTTAAATAAAAATATTTGAATGCATCCTACCCAGAATGTAATGCTATGAATCACACATCACTTTTAACAGATCAAATCTGCTCCTGTTTCTCAAAGATGGTAAAATGACTGAGTTCAAGAACCATTTATTGTTTCATTTACCAGTGAAATAGCTCACACAAAGGTAGAAGGTAGTCCCTCCTGGAAAGGACAATCCTCAAGAAAATAACAATCAGTTGATGACTCTAGTTACAAACACCTTTTTGATGTCAAGCACTTCAGGCACTTGCTACTCTTTGGGTTTTCTGGCAATGGACTCTATTGATAGTCACAAATTTCAGGAGCTACATTTAATGCCTGACACCAGCTTAGCTTCACTGTGTACAATTTGCCTGCTTAACGTGAAAAAATCCAAGTACAGGCTTAAGTCTAGAAAACAGTAACTAAAACTTATGGAGAAAACTCATTAAAAATGGCCATTGTATAAAACTACATAATTTTCTACTGTGCTAAGAAACCTGGAAGGATTTATTTTATATAGGTTTGAAACATCAAGCAGACTAGAAGCTGAGACAGCATTAGCATATGAAGTATCATATAAAATCCTGTCTGCAGATAATTTGCTGACCAGCCAGCAAACAAGAATTGGTCTCTCCAGTCATTGAAGCTCCCACAGCATTCCTATAAGCAAAGAAGGGTTAATTCTACTCCCCTAGATTACCTTTAGCTATGACTTGACTTTCTAGCAATTTCATCTTAAACCCACTTCTCATTCCACTGATGTTTTTTATGTTAGCAGGACGGCAGTGAAATTGTAGCTTCACAGTGCTTTCATTTAACAGGCAATTATTTCTGCTTGGGTGTAGGTTTCAGTGGGATCTTCTCACTCTTGGTCTTATGGGTTCTCTTCCTACTTTGTAGGAGCCTTGGAGGATGTAGTTCAGAGTAGCTGGCAAAGAGGATTTGAAACTGTGGCTGAAGGCTCTCTGATGTGAATTATTATTATTAGAATAAGAAAACTAGCCTAGATGGCCAAGGTAAAAAAAAAATAAAATTCATCTTATGATCAGAAAGAGAGGTCACAGTAACTACAAAAACAGTAACTGAAATGATTAAAGCTATAAATAAAGCTGGAGAGGAAAAAAAATCTGTAATCATGATAGCACACAAAGCCAATTTGTAGTCATCTCATATTTGATGCCTAAAGCAGGACATAGGTCTCATGAGGCTCTCTATGTGGTCAAGAGAGAGAGAGAGCAATTCAGCCAAGGGCTCAATTTACGTGCCAAAATAAGCCTGGAAAGGCCAGAGCTCCTCTTCCTCCCCTGACTGCTCACACAGTCAAGGGAAGAAAGCTTTCAGATTTAAACATCTCAGCTGGAAGCTTCAAGTCATTTGGTGTAGAACCCCCAAGGACTTCAGCCACTGGAAGGGTCCAGCTATACTGTAAATGGTACAAGGATGTATGAAACTACTCTTCCCCAGAGCATGCAAAGCCAAGACAGCAGCCAGAGCAGAGAAAAAGATGATATAATGGAATTGGGAGAACAGTGGCAGTGACCTCAGCTGGTACGAAGACCTGGCATGATCTCACAGGCAGCTGCTGCTCTGTGCTCCATTACAGGAAAGAGTCCTTGAGTTAAAGGTGTTTTGTCACTGACAGGACTGAGTTTTTATCTTAAGGCAATCAGAGATGAGTTTCCTGTTTGTTGGTCCCAAAGCACTCCACCTCCTATTCAATTAGATAACAAAAAACTGAAAGGAGGATTGGGTGGATATTTTAATCCTGCTATATTCCCATTTCAGTGGCTAGGGGAGTACTCTAATACCTGTTTACAGAGGGAAACAGTCCCACTGTCTGTGACAGAGCACAGAACTGAACTGAAACCTCTGAAATCAGAGCCTGTCTCACTTCTCAGAGAGTGGGCATTAATCCTAACACCTCTTGCTTATAAAGGAAGAAATTTCCCATGTAAGAAAAAATTCTTATTGCAGCCATATAAGCAGAATAAGGCAGCAACCTGGAGGCACAGGACAAATATCAGGTAAAGATCAGGGTTTCAAATAAGTTATTTTCAAGAAATAATATTATTAAAGATGCTCACTCAGATAGTACATCTCCAAAAGGATCTAAAACTCAAAAGTGTAAAACAAACACTTCGTTGCAAATTTAAATTCATCCACAGTCCCATACTAATGGAAATCAAGGTTTAGTAACCTAAAATCAAAACCTTCATATTTTCAGAATTTTCCTGTTACTACTTAACCCATGGTGAATAATGTTATCTCAAGAAATAGTGATTAAAACAATCACTCAGATTTTCTCAAGACTTAATCTGAAATAACTACAAGACTTCAGATATAAGCAGTGTACTGTCATACACGTATATATACACACACACTGCTTTAGTGCTCGCTTTGTGCAATAAATTACTTTTCAGTATATTAAAATGTATCCTGTTTTCAAATTGTTTGCTGCAGCTTTTTGCTGAGTCAAAACATCCAGACCTTCCTCAAGTCAAGCTTTTGATTATTACTTTTCCTGTTGATGTTTAATCTTCACAGTGGTATGATAGATCATCCTGAAACTTGTGCTTTCACCAAGAGGGTTAACAGTACCTCAAAACCCAGCAGAGAATAATTATAAGAAGGCCAAATACTTGTAATAAACACTTCCTTTTCCTTATAATTTACAGCTGATTTTGAAACACAGACTGGAAGATATAGTGAAAAAGCATTAAAAGATCATTTTACACATGTTCCCACAATTACAGCTTTTTAAAAAATATACCATGATTTACACTAAATAAGCTATACCATCCAAATAAGAAATATTATTAAAATATTAATGAAAGCATAATTAGATGACAGAAAATTTTATCATGATTTTAGTCTCATCATATTGAACAAGTTAACTACTGACGTATGAGGTACCTTTGGCATAATTTTTTAAGTGTCTCCTCTTTTCCTGGGATGATGCTGAACATCTTGGTCTTTACATTTGGGCTGGGGTGAGGGAAGGAATTAAACCCTATAGCAGCTTCTTACAAGAGTTACGTGTCAGCTTCAAAAACAAGGAGACATCAAATTTCCAAATAAATGTATTTCTCAACATAGGATGATATGAATTATGTATTCAATGGTCAGTAAAGGAACAATTCCAATTTTATTCCTTCGTTATTGCTTCCTGTCCTAGCACCATTCCTCAGGCTGTGCCTATGCAAGCCCTTTTGGTGACCCAACAGGGAATCAGACTGAAGAACTGATCTGTCTGGAAAACAACCCAAGAAAAAAAAAATTAGCTTTCAACTGGCTTAGTTGCCCTTATGGATCACAACACAGCAGTGCAAAAATTTGTTCTAGCACAGCACAAGAAGAACAAGCAGGCTTGAACAACAGAGACAGCAAACATCCATCCTTCCTAGGTTCTTCAGTTTATTCCCTCTTTGAAAGTATTCCCAAAGTACATACAAATTTTGGACACCTTTTCTATTGGATGCTATGATTCAGAGATCTCTGATTTGATCTCAAGGAATTAGCCCCTTCACTTTTATAGATTTCGAGTCCCAGGAGATACCTCCCAGTGCACCAGTTTAAATAAGGTCAATTCATTGTCTAGACAGGATGGAAAGAACAAGTCCTTCACCTTTTGTTCTATAAACCTACTTATACATTTTCTGGATTGATGATCAGCAAGAGGGTTGAGGTTTTTTAATTACCCACTGAATCCCAGCCAGCAAAAAATGTGCTAACTTTTGAAGCATATTCCTTTACATGTGAATTTAGTTAATTTCTGCGTGTGCTTTTAAATTAGTCATTATGTAAATTCCCTTGATATCTTCAGTAGAATAAGCTCTTCTATGCTTAACTTTGTTTTGTGAGACTTAGAAAATGGAACAATCATAAAAGAATACTCATGAGAGTGTGTCCGATGAAGGTGTAACCAATATGTTTTAGGCTTTGTTTTTAAATAATAACCAGCCACTAATACACAGTCATAATTTCTCTCTGATCTTATGAGCTGCTGTCATTGATATCAAGCCACTGAACTTCATTCAAAAGAACATTAATAATCATTTAAAAAAGAAAGCCAAGGTACAGCATGTAAGAATATAATGTTCCATGCACTCTACAGCCTTGTGTTGTTTTTATGCATTGCTTGTTCAGGGGAAGTCTCTGTTAAGTCAGGGTGTTTTCTTTTCACTGAACTGGAAAATGGAATGACATTGTGGAAATAAAAATGCTTGGTAAGTTCATTTTTTCCTTAGTATAAAACCTGTAGGTAAAGCTGAAGTACATGGAGTTCACTGAAGTTGGTGGATGAGCTGTGCCCTTACAGTTCACCTTAAGTTCATATCTATTGCTTGAATAAAGCCTGTAATCATCACCTTTCAAATTTAAGGCCTGTTTTTGTTAAACTTGATTCCTGTCAGCAGAGCTGGCTTCACTGAAGCCAAGGGTGGTGCTGGACCTACACCCAGAGCTCTGCTGTTTCTGTCACGTGGGGTGGGGGCAGTGCCTGGCCCCTCTGAGAGCCCATGCAGAATGGTGTACAGACCCTTTTCTGAATTATTCCTAAGGAGTGTTATTTCCCTCCAGGATTAATCCTGTGACTTTAGATCTCACAATTTACTGCCATTCTTTGGGTTTGCCTCAAGCCTTGGTACACCACTTCTCCTCAGGGAGAAGAATAGGGCTTAACCTGTGAAGATTCAGCTTAGCAAGGCGAAATGCTGTTTATTTAAAGAAAAAGCATTCTCTTTGTAAAATACATACCAACAAAAAAAACCTTTAAATTCAAGCTACTTTTGCCCATACTTCTCCAAAACTCCTTGCAAGACCTGTCAAGAAGCAAGACATAGTGCCTCATTCTAGCACAGGGCTGTCTTCTGCCCCATTCTTTGCCAGTTCTCTTGAACTGTGCCAAACCAAGATATGGCTCCTCTTAGGGTGCAAACCTCCAGTGAGCTGATTACCAACATTGGGAACTGGCAAGAATTCTCTCTCATGGACTGCTATGCCCAGTGGATCTCTCCAGAAATCTTTAATTCTCTTTTAAACATACATTAACCCTCTAAAAAGCTCTCTGGTTCAAAAACTTCTCTGAAAAACCTAAGTTTCCAAACTTTTGCTTTTCTTACTAGAACTGTTCAGGTAATTTAAAGGAAAAGAGTGAGAGGAGTGCTTTTCCAGTGCTCTGTAAGAGTATTTTGACTGTCAAGGAGTTAGAGAGGTAATTAAACCAACTGTATTTATAAGTACGCATTACAGAATGCTTTATCAAAATAATTGCTTTTTGGATGACTTTACAGGACACTATATTTGTCTGTAATGGGAAGCTGGTGTAGGCAAAAAATACATATATGTAAAAACTTCCAAATTAAGGCCTCTCAGAATTTACTAGCAAAAAATATTTCTAAACAACAGACTGTTGAAATCAGGAATCAAAAATAGAAAGAAAATTCTAAGTGTAATGTAATTCCACAAAGAACATTTGCAAAATTTCTATGAGGAGTTTTGGAAATACAAATGAACTGTCACACTAGTCCAAAAGTATCTTCTGGTATTTTATAGTCTATGGTATTTAATTCAATCCAAATGAAGTAAGGATCTTAACAGTGCTACAGAAAACATCCAGTTCAGATTTGAGACCAAAAGTAAGGATTTTTTTAAGGGCAAGACAATAGGTCCTCATGCCTCTGCAATTGTGCTGATAACCAACTGCAATTATTCCATTAATGAAGAGCTGGTGTACAGGGACAAGTGACTGCATAGGCAAGGACAAACACATTGCATGGGACAGTGGTAGACAGGCATACGTCTCCAGGTAGTCTGCCCTAGTAATACCCTGTATTTTCAGACTGTAGACCTCAACACCTCTGTGGTCAAATACCAAATCAATCTCTAGAGATACAACCACCATGGAGAAAATACAGAATAAAAATCCATATTGAAACACACAAGTTTCAAAACAGTTGTTATGGGTGGTGGGAAAATCCTTTTAATGCTGTTTCCCTGAAGGCATTTAAAACTAGCAAAATGAAGGCTGAAATCTCTTCTTCATGGCAGAACCCAGGTGGAGGTCCATGGTCTTAACCCAGGCTGCAGGATTCTATCTGACCTCAGAAGATCCTAAAGGGCAACCAAAACCCTTTTCCTTCTACAGTAATAGCTCAGAGAACAATCAAGATGACACTGAAAGGCATCCCCTTTACCTAGTATTCCCTAGAGGGTTAACATAAAATGCCACATTATCAGTCTTTCAGCGCAAAGACTGATGCTAACACTTGCTGTCTTGCTAGAGAGGCAGCAGAATGATGGGAGCTGCACATCTGAGTGGCTGTCAGTGGAGCAATGATGCTAAGCAGGAGAGAAAATAGACAAGTCCAAAGCAATCTAAGAAGAGCTGTCAGGCTGTGGACAAGCAGTCCTTGCAGCTACATGAGATGACACATTAGTAGTTTTGAAGCAACATGGCAATTTACTCACAAGTTTCTATTAAAACTATGGGTTTCAATGCATTGTTCTAATGAACAAAACCAGGGTCCTAGTAAAAATAAGGCTTTAAGTTATTTCTCAGCACTTCTTTAGAGCTAAGACCTAAAACCAGCAGAGATTCACTCAAATGCAATTTCTAAATCTGCTCAAGTACGTTACAAACACAGGAATACAATAAAAGTACAAGTCTTCACTATTTACAGTCACACTCATATAGAAATAAAGCAAACAATGGTGATGAAGGTGAATAAGGCCACTTCTGAATATGTGGATGACTTCCTTTCAATGGTCAGAATCCTGTGAAATTCTCCTTTTATGCATCATGGGACACTAGAAATTTCTTGTCTGCAATTCTCAGTTTACAGAGGCATGAATCCTCCACTGGTGGAAACATTTTCCCACCACAGTCCTGACACCATTTCTCACCTTATTTGGTGTTTGGTAACAGAAGCCCTATCTCCTGGAATCCTGTGAATTCTTGAGAACAGTAGTTCTTGTTTGCAGTGGGAAAAAATAAATACTGAATCCAAAAAGGATCAAAATCTTAAATTCTAACAGTTCAAAGAGCAGCTAAAATCAATATATATTTAAAACCATCATTATTTTTAGTCCATTTGAGGAATTTCAAGATCTAGCTTTTGTTTTTTGACCATACTTGTTTAACAAACCCAGAGAAAAACATGATGTTACAAAGAAAAAAAACCCAAAAACAATTAGAGAAATAAACTACATAGGAACAATTGAAGGTCTTGCAATTTGGTTAAATTGACTTTATGGATAGATTAAGGCACTTCTGCTACTGTGCTGAAAAATGATATAGTACTAGAGAGTTCCCTCTGGAACACTAGCTATATTACTTTCCATTCTTGTCATACTTAAGTAAGTTTAATCAAACTACGAAAATAGATCCCAAGGCAATAATTTCTAGGGTCATCAAATTGATCCCATGTTCAATAAATGACTTCGCACTGATAAACTGGTTGCTGACTTTGGGTTAACTTTCTAATGTTGTTAAACCTTAGACTTCTAGTCAAGGACTGCTAGGATGAAGTTGATATGATCCTCCTCCTCCAGTTTTTTTCCTACCTTTGGAAAGGAACAATTAGGTAAATAACTCTGCCAGAAGTCAGAATGGAGCAGCATCCTTTTTTTCTGCTTCCCATCTGCAGCAGAGGAAGGACAGTATTTTAATGGCATCGATTCCTGAGACCTCAATGGCCTGGAATAGAAATGGCCAAAAATGGAGAAAGACTTTTCAAAGTCCTATCTTGTAGAGTTTTTTCCTTGCATTGAAGTGGAATAGTTTGGATAAACACTTCATCCTATTTAAGTCCACAAAGTAACTAAACAGTCGGGAAGCATCAAATCACTAGTTCTCTTTCTTCCTCTAGCAAATGAGGAACTCACCTTGCATAAAGGGAAAAAAAATTAAAAAAAAAAAGCTTTGTCTATCTTGTAGCTCTCTACCATGGATCTGAGGAAATATTATTCCTATCCCACCATCTTGGGAAAGTCATGTGGCAGTGCAGCCACCTTCTAGCCAGAGATCAGAGAAAGTCTGGAGAGGAGGAGACTGAGAGGAAACCTCATTGTGGTCTAGAACTTCCTCACAAGGGGAAGAGGAGGGGCAGGTGCTGATCTCTTCTCTCTGGTGACCAATGATAGGACCAGAGGAAGATGTGCCAGAGCAAGTTTAGGTTGAACATTAGGAAAATGTTCTTCACCCAGAGGGTGGTGGAGCACTGGAACAGGCTCCCCTGGGAGATGGTCATGACACCAAGCCTGACAATATTCAAGAAGCATTTGGACAAGGCCCTCAGACATATGGTCTGAATCTTGGGATTGTCCTATGCAGGGACAGGAGTTGGTTTCAGTGATCCTTGTGGGTCCCTTCCAACTCACAATATTCTGTTATTCCATGATTCTATGATTCCATGATTTTATGATTCTATAAAGCCAGAGAGAACCACACATCAGATCTGGCCCTACTGGAAAGATTTAATTTACAGACATAACCACACAGCAAATGTAAAGAATGCAAAGTGATCTGAACTTTCTCGGGAACCTGAAATAGACATTATTAATTATTAATAGAAGTCTTACAACTTTTTTCATCTGTTCCAGTGAAGTACATCTTGGAGCCTGTACCCACACTGCCCTTTCACTGGTGACACTCATCCACCAAGATCTGGCTCTGATTCTATTAGTCCACCTCCTGTATGCTGCCAGACACACTAGATGTTGAATTTTCATTCCATGCATGAAGACTGTTGCTTTCTGGGAGAGGGGATATCTTTCTGTCTGGTTTTGGGCTGCCCTAGCACAAGGCAGTTTTGGATACTGACAATTTTGCTAGCCCCTACAACCCATAACACTAACCATAATTTTGAGGCTGGCTGTGATGGATCTAATGTCAATCCCCAGAGAGAGACCATGAGGCCACATGAATGGCTACACAGCTGTAGAAAGCTCCACAGTGTCCGAGAAGCCTATTAGAGTCAAATGTGTACAAATTGGCAGTTTCTACTAGATTTTCCAGCCTGTTAGACGAACAAGCTCATTAGAGTAAAATTTACTCCAAGTATGTAAAAACTGATGGTTTGAAACTGAGATGTTTTCCTGAGCAGCTCAGCAGCTTGTTATAATAGTAGCATGATTCAGTGCTTGGGCATCTTTCATATCTCAAGTGCTGTCTAAGCAACTAGCAGAGCTTCTGACAGCAGCTAGCCTGAATGTCACCCTCAGACAAACATCGGAGCAGCCGTGCTCCCAGCAGGGCAGCTAAAGATTTCTTAGAAGGATCCCTTGCTTCCTGCAAGGTTGAAAGCACTTGGAGAAATACAGTATACCTGCTACACCCTTCTCCCAAACCCATTCCTAAATGTTATAGGTATTTTCCCAATCCTCTCATTACCATTGTTTTTGAAAGCTTTGCAGTCACCGTTCCAGAGGTTAGGACTGTGCTGTGATCCACATGTTCCAGGTGGGAAGGTGGGACATAAAGAAGGGGTGCCTTTAGGAAGACTTAAGATCTACCAAAGAAGGGAGAGTAAACCCAAGGCCTGGTTCAGTCATCTTCTCATTAGGACAATTTTCCTAATAAACTATTCCAACCTTCTTGTTCACAATTCTTTTGACAGCATCTGGAGCCATTGGCATTAACTTTTATGTTAAGGTATGGAGCACAATAGTACACCGAGCTACGTATTGTGCTTATAGAGGCATTTTATCACATTCAGCCTTGCCTTTCTTGCCCATTTCCTTTGCAAAGTGATTTCAGTAGATGTAGAGAGCTATTAGAATAGAAACCAACACTTGCAAGAATGTGCCAGGTCAGAATACCAGCTTCAAACATTGCATGGCATTGTCTCTAAGTGGGTCAGTTCATAAAATATTGTCTGCTCAAATGATGTCCATGCTGTAGTAAGAAAAAGGGGGAAATGCAGCAGTAATTGAAATGATCTGATTTTAAAAGTCTGGCACCTGGTGCGTGTTCAAAAGAGCATTTCAGTGCTCCATTAAAAATGCTTCTAGGACACAGGAAATTTGCAAAATGTTGCTCCTAAAGATTGTGGTCTGAAGTTACAAAAAAAAAAAAAAAAAAAGGAGAGAGAAATAAAAGGATTTTTAAGAACCTTTTGTGTCTTTGGATTCTGGGACATTTTTATTTATACTTTTCCTTTTTTTTTTTTTTTTTTTTTGAGAACGGGCCTTTGGGTGCCCCCCTACCTTAAATGCCTATTCAGTGTGCTAATGAGATCGAGAATTCAACAGAATATATTGTGCAATGGGAAAGCATTAACTATTGCTCCATTTCCATGTATTCTTTAATAACAGACATTCTGATTCAGCAGAAAAATATTTAACTGACCTTTCAATTTATTTCTAGTTCACTGGTGTGTCTAGAGATATCTTGTCACTTTGGAATTAATTTTTGTTTTAGCCTAAGTGACTACTCAGAAGCAACAACCCTTGCTAGAATGTGAGGCATAAACTCTGCTCTGCAGACACTGAAATGGACCCTATGGCCTCCTGAGAGCTGGGAAAGGGGCAGAAATTTGTGTAGAGGAAATGACCCATGGGACAAAGTGAGATGGGCTCCTGCAGTCTGTACCAGCTGAAGCTCTAGCAGACAACGTTTGTGACTCTCAGTACGGGTACTGAAGTCTAGAGGTTGCAGATGCTGGTCCATGTAGCCAGGTCTGCTACCGAGAACACAGGATGCTATTTCCTACCCAGACACAACGGGAATTTGTATTTTTCTTGATGTGCCATTTTGAGCATCCAGAAGCCCCAGGTCATAAAATGAGGTAGGCTATGGGAGAGACGAGGGCAGATTCCCTAGATATGGCATAATGAAACAGAAGAAATTCTTCAAGTTTAATTCACTTTACAGGAGTCTGTCTTTCCTCTGCTTTTCCAGAGAAAAAAAAAAAGAAAAAAAGAAAAAAAGGTAAATTAAAAAACTATTTAGACTCTTCTGCTCAGTGGTCTCTTCTAGAGACAAGTGAGAAAATTTTGTATTAACTTCGGGCATGAACAAACTCCATTTAGTCCTACATATACTCAACTTTATCTCTGACTTTTATTGTGTCTTAGACTTATAGTCAATGATGCTATGCACAAACCCAGTTACGTCTATGTGAGGCTAATGTGTCTCTGTGTCTTCCTAGCCAACCTCTGTTAGACTGATAAACCCTCCATATCTCAAGATCTTAACTTAATACTTCAGAAGTCCATAACTACATTGCACGTGCTCAGAGCCAGGAAGAATCCAAGGAATTGACACCCGCTTTGTTTCTCTTTTTTTTACAACACTCCTCAGTACAGAGCTTGCAGTCAATGAGAGCATTGGTTTGATTCCACTACAGTAGAGCTGAAATAGAATCATAGAATCATAGAATGGTTTGGATTGGAAGGGACCTCAAAGATCATCTAGTGATGATCTAATAAATAACCTGGAGAAAGGTTCAGAAGTCTATTCCCAGAATTTGGGTATCCTCTGGTAGCATGTTGACTTTGGATAAATGAACAGCCAACCAAACAACATTTTAATGTGTTTGATGTCTTTGAATTTTTAGAACATATCAAATCACTGTTTCAAATTGCAGTTTCATTCAAGTCAATCATTGGTAGGTTAGCAAATGAAAAACGTTCTGTCTGGGAGAAAAGACAATGTCGCTTTTGCATTGGCATTAAAATACATTCACTTACTGGTGTATATTGTGACAGAAAAGGAATTTTATAATACTTTTGCAAACAATAGAAAAGAAAGAGCAAGAAAGAGCTGTGCAGTGGTAGTTGTTTTCTCAATTTCTGATATGAAGGTGAAAATTGTATTGAAGGATTTGCTTTAAACTAGAGAGAAAATAAATTTGCCTCTGAGTCAAGCAAATGAAAATGATTTTTACATTTCAAGAGTACTTGAGAATTAGCAAGCTACTTGCAGTGAGCTCTCCATAGGTGTATCTGCTGGAACTCTTGGGTTCTGCAGAAAGGAGAGGAGGACAACATCATGGCTCAATAAGTGAACCATAATATGGGAATAGACAACAAGAACTTGGCGCCTCCATTCTCAGCATCAACTACCATACCACAAAATGGCTGAATCATGGAACAGTTGAGTTTGGAAGGGACCTCTGGACATCCTTGTGTTTATGTGCCGAGGCATTGGCAGTGGGGGCTGCAGGTGGCCTCTGTGAGGAGAGGCCGGGGCTGCCCCGTGCCCGACACAGCCGGTCCCAGCCGGCTCCACAGGCCCCACGGCAGGACACAGCTGAGCCCCTCAGCCAAGCTGGGGGCACCGGCTGAGGGAAACAGGTTTCCGAAAGGGCCAAAGGTGGCAGAGGAGGAGGAAGCCAAGGAGGGAGCAGCAGCAGAGGTGGGTTTAGGTGAATGTGGTTTAGCTTTTGTCTGTGTTTCTTACTACCCAAATCAGTTTTAATTTGCATTATATTAAATTCATTTTCTCCCAGTTGAATCTCTTTTACCCATGACAGTTATTGGTAAGTGATCTCCCAGTCTTTATCTCCACCCAGAAGCTCTTCTTATTTTGTCTCACTGTCCTGTTGAGAAGGGGGAGTTGGTGGACATCTAAGCAGCCAACCAAGGTCAGTCCACCAAAATAATCTATTCCAATCTCCCTGTTTAAAGTTGAGTCAACTAGAACAGATCGCCCAGGACTGTGTTCAGTCAAGTTTTGAGCAACTCCCAAGTACTGAAGCTTGACAGCCTCTCTGGGCAACCTGTTTCAGTGTTTGACCACCATCATAGTAAAAAAGTTATTTGTTACATTTAAAAGGTATTTCCTGTGTATCAGTTTGTGCCTTTTGCCTGTTGTCCTTTCAATGAAAAGAACTGAGAAAAGTCTGGCTCTGTCTTCTTTACTGCTCTGTTGTTTGGTCCATGCTTCATCAGTTTATCTATGAGGATGTTATGGGAGTCAGTATCAATCATAGAATCATAGAATGGCCTGAGTTGGAAAGGACCTTAAAGACCATCTAGTTCCAACCCCCCTGCTGTGGACAGAGTTACCAACCACTAGATCAGGCTGCCCAGGGCCCCATCCAACCTGGTCTTGAATGCCTCCAGAGATGGGGCATCCACAACTTCTCTGGGCAACCTGTTCCAGTGTCCCACCGCCTTCTGGCTGAAAAATCACCTCCTAATATCTAACCTAAATCTCCCCTCTCTTAGTTTTAAACCATTTCCCCTTACCCTGTCAGTATCTGCCCATGTAAAAAGTCGCTCTTATCATCTTATCATAGAAAGCTATCAAGTTGGTCAGGTTTGATTTCCCCTTCATAAATCCACACTGACTACTCCCAGTAACTTCTTGTCATTAATAGGTTTGGAAATGGTTTCCGGGGTTATTTGTTCCATCACCTTCTCAGGGATCAAGGTGAGGCTAACCAGCCTATGCTTCCTCAAATCCTCTCCCTTGCCCCTCTTGAAAGACAGGGAATTAAATTTATTTTTTTATCTATCTATCAAAACTGGTCACTCTACCTCTCTGAGGAGTTAATGGGAACAAACAGGCACTTCTAGGGCATGATATAGATGAACTTTGCTTAATATTTGGATTTAAATGAAGAAAAGTGCAGGAGAAATGTCTCTTGTTATTGACCATAAAGGAAGGACAGATGACTAGGTCACAAGTGGATGCCTGTATGTGCACACCTACATTTGACTGAATAAATCCATATAATCTAAAGAACCAGTGACTTTCCCAACAAAGACAAGCAGGTGATGATAACACAAGTTCATTTTTTGCCCATGAATGGAAGCCTCCTCTTACAGAAGGAGTCAGATACTAGTCTGTTCAGTTAGGTGAATGGATCAATATATTTGCTGACAAAGGGAATTCCTGTTTCTTTTGGTTTAAACAGTTCTAACTCAGATGAAAAGGACCACAGGTCCTCTTCTTTCTCATGTATCCTGTTTTGCTGAAATCCATGAAGAGCTGTGGCAGATTAGATAGCCCTGCAAGGTGATCTGCTGGCTCTCCTTGAGCAATGAATGTGCTAAAGAAGCAAATGCTCCAGGCAATTGGAATCCGTTTCTTTTCCATGCTTTTAAGCTATTACAAGTGATTGCAGAATGAAGCAAAAAATGTTAACAGTGGACTTTTACCTAGAAAGTAGCAACACTGTGTTTGGAAACTTAGGGGTGTCCTTTAAATGGCAGTGAGTCACAACCATTCATGTTATACTCCCTTTGACTACAATAAAGAGTGCTGCTTTTCACTTTTATTCCAAGCTTGACAGCCTGCCTTTCAATCTGTACAAATATTAGCCTTTCACTTCTTGAAGTTAAAAAAAAAAAGAAAAAAAAAAGAAAAAGAAACAAACACAAAACAACACAGAGAAACATAAGAGAAATGGCTGCAATAGAAATTCCAACCCAAAGAGTTGATCCCCCATTCTAGCACAAATTGCATGCCAACCGAGATTGCCTTGTCCAGCAGCAACCTTTAAATTCTGTATCTATCTCTCCTGATGTCTGGAGGAATCTGGATCCAAGGCCAGATGCATGTGTTGCCCTCACAGCTGTATTTATGGGTGCCTGCCTTGGAGTGAATCTACCAGCTCCTAGGAGAGATCAGTCATTTAGAGGTTCAGAAGCAATGATCCCAGGTGGGTTTGATGTATGATCTCAGAGTGGTGAAAGAAAGGTATCCAGCCCCCATGTCATTCCTTGCCACCACAGGCTCTTTGAAAGAAAATGTAGAAGAGAATTAAAAAGCAAGCAAACAAAAAAATTACCAAGGGAACAAGGCACAAGAGAGACAGGACAAAGGGGAAAAATGCTTGGAAAAACATTTCCCTCTCCTAACAACTCTCAGTTATGTACAGAAAGCCTATGAGAAATACTGAACCTATGACAGCAGAAACATCCCAAAGAGAGCAGTGTGTGTGGGGGGGAGCACAATTAATAATAAAACCCTGTGGAATTTGTGAAGGTTCAGCACAAAAGCTTGTAAGCAGTCTTTTGAGAAGCCGAATCAGCTTTAATTACTGTACTCTGGGTTATTCTTTTAAAATGCTTTTGCAGTGAAAGTTTCTCAGTCTGAGGGAGGGCAATGCTGCTCTCTGCTATCATTTCCCTTCATTGTTACAGGCTTCAGCACACAGTGAATGTGCGCGAGGACAAGCAGATCCTTGATGTCTTTCATTTCAAGTGTTATTTTTTCCCCTTTTCATTAACAACCTTCAAGAAGAAAAAAAACTACTTAGGGCAGGGTTTTCTTTTTTTTTCCCTTTTTCTTTTCTTTTTTGTTTTGGCAGCCTGGGTGAGGCTCTTTGCATTCACTACACCTTGTTATCTAAAAATCAATATAATGGAGATACACAGATGCTCATTATTAGTAGCTATGCCATATTAATGCTTCCTATAACGGTATTTTCAGGTCATAATAGACAGTGGATGAGCCTTGCTGAATAGTGAATGTGGTGCTTGATTTTTCTCTCACTTCAGCAAAATCAGTGAAGTATTTCCCCAGTTTGCAACAGTGAGAAAGAGGGAAGAATACACTCCCTGCAGTGGTTTTCCAGAGCCTGGTTGCTGCAAAGCCTCACTCGCTGACAGTAAGAGAAGGGTTATTTCAGCAAAATGGTAGAATATTTCAAGTTTTTGGACTTCAGACACTGATAGAAAGGAGTTGTGTTTTTTAGGGTGAACAAGATTTGCAGTTCTACAGAAAGGACAAAGGAGAAAAGATGAGAGGGGGAAGCAAAGTGGGAGGAGGAATCTAATCATTCTTGTTCAACTGCTGCTAGAAATGTTAGTGATGTGCAACATGGAGGGGAAGAAAACTGCACCAGAAAAAAAGCTTATCCAAAACAGAATTGGTGTTCCACTCTGTCTTGTTTGGCAGTGTCTTGAAAGTATTTTTCAGTGTAGTGAGTTTTCATAAGAATTAGAAGTGCCTACATGTCATTATGTACTGTAACATAGTGAAGGCATAGCTGTGCCCACATCTACCTCTCTTTAAGAATATATTTCATGAGCAGAAATATAGATAGAAGATTTCATGAGAGACACAAAACCCAGTAAGTAATTTGCCCAATTACTGGAAACAATACACAGGTGCCTCACTAGTTGGGAAAGGAGCTACCCGTGTATCGCTCAGTTCCAGCAAATACCAGATTTGACTTGATGTTATTTTCTTTTTGTGCAGAAACATAGATACATTCATCAAGTTTAACTGTGTCTTGAAACTTGGCTGAAATCAGGAACTTGAGTGCAGGGAAAATAGCAATTCTAGAATCACAAACTGCTCCTCAACGACCCAAGTTGATCTAGCTGATCACCTAGAAAGCTCATGTTTTGTCTATGATTCCTAAACATTGGTTCCTTGCTATGCAGTTTAGGATTATGCACTAAACCCCATGGAGGGCACTTCCTTTCCTCCACTTAATCCGAGACAGAAAGATAGTGAGGATGGAAATGAAATATAAAGTAGGGCATGATAGTTACAAAGCAAGAAGTGATTGGAGGCTCTTCAGGACCAGCACTGAGGACTAGTATTCAGGATGATTGGAGTACATTTCTCTTGTGTCAAAATCGGCCTCATTCATTGCTATGTCCATGCTCAATTGCAATCCCAAAGCTCAAATACCCTCAGTGCCAACCAGCAGACAGTTCCAACTCTGGGAGCATAATTGGTTCGTTAGCTTCTGTCACTAGCAAATGCTTGATCTCAAGAATGTCTGAACAGACACTGAGAGTGAGGCTAAAAAAACACTTGTAACTGCCTACCTGTTTAAGTATATTTAAAAAATCCAAAACAACAACAACAACAAAAACAGAAGGAAAAATCCTAGCAGGAAAAAGTATATATGCCTAGTGCACATTACGTCACTGCTTACATAAATTTCCTTAATCTGAGTTCCTTTGAAAGTCACATCCCACCCAATGGTACCTATGTTTCTCTCATTATCAGACTTTCATTTCCTGCCATGGCCACCTTTAATCTCTCCTTTCTCCTGTCTAGATAGGAACACCAAGGTATGGGGTTTGTTTGCTAACTTGACTGGAGCCAGACAAATAGACATTTCTTAATTAATATCTTCCCCATTGTTTCCTCAAGGACTTCTGGAACTTCCTTGAGGCATATTTAATCTTTGTTATTGTCTCATTTCCTGCTCATGCTGCCTAACTGTCTCCTTTGCCTTAATTCTGTACAACTGGAGCAAACATGGAGCAGCGTGCAGTGCAGGGCACTTTTAAAGCAATCTCATGATGTAACGCCTTTTAGTCTTTTGGGAAAGAGAAGGAAGAAGTCAGGGAATAACTCACAATAAATAGCAGTGTCTTGTAATCCAAAAAAATTACATTCCAGAGAATGTTCCAGAAAATTAGCATTCCAGAGAATGAGGGCTGAATTTTACCCAACTGATAGTCTGGAAATCTTTAGTGAGCAGGATTCCATGACTAAGAAATACCTGTAGAGCAAATATACTGCTACAGCTCAAGACCAGGTGTCCTATCATCAGGGAAAATCAGTTTCTCACTTTGTGTCAATTGGTTCTTGAAAGCACAAAAGTTATTAACAAGGTTAGCATTGACTTCTTAACAAAGTCAGGAAATTACAGTTTCACCCCACCTAAGAGGTCTCCAACACATGTATACAGGGTTGCGTGCAGTACATTGAATATGGTACACGCATCTCATTTCATGTTTGATTCTGGTCCAGTTCTCCCAAGTTTTGGATGCAGGCACTCCTTCTTGACTCATCTGCAAAGTTTGGCTATAAAGCCACGTTTTCAAACAGACTTCCTGCAATTCAAGTAATATCAGGCAATGTGAAACCTGTCCACAGCTAATGCACAAAAACTTAGATTCATAGTCTTACAGATAAGAAGCTTTTTAGATTAAAGACTTTTCTTTTGAGATGTTCTAACATGTTGAGAGCAGTTCTGGTTGGTACAGAAATCATAGCTTTACCTTTCTGATTTTTATGTGCCTTGCTTCTCCTTATTTAACAATAATTTAAGTTCTGTAACAGTTACATTCGAGCAGTATTATTCTGCCCAACTTCACACTGAAAGAAAACAGCAATTGCTTGCATGTTTTGGTTACACTTTGTTTCTTGGAATGGAGCTACTGATCCAACTGCTCCTCCCAGGTTCCCCTTCAGCAGGGTCTGCCCTGCTCTGATGGTCCTGCATGTCCTTCACTTGTGGCTTTTAAACACACAGAGGACTGCTTGTCACAGCATTATGATGAGAGCTAAGAACACAGCAAGACTCTAAGAAGAAACTCTTTTTTATGTTTGAAGGGTGTTTCTTGTTACGAGGGGTGAAGATGAGATCTTCCTGGGTGTGAGACTATCCTATGTGAATCAAATTAGTTCAGTTTGTCTTTGTGCCTTTCTCTGAGTGTCAGCTTCCACTGGCCAGGCTCATCTCACAGGAGAAACCTCGGTCTATTCTGCCAGGGTGAATCTTACCTACTGCTGTAGCCAGGCAGCTACATAAAAGCTCTGGCAGGAGGAGTTCCTGTTGCTTTGACGAGTGAACGTGCTGGGTCTTCAGCTCAGCATAGCCTAGGCTGCCATAAAGAGAATCTCTAAAGAGACTCAGCCCTTGATTCAAGATGAGAAGGGCTATGAGCATAAAAACAAAGTCACACAGCACTGCTTTGTCTTTACACAGCTAAAAATGTTCTGTGGTTGTAAAACAACTCCTGTGTATTCAGGAGCTTCAAATTCAATAGGGAGGGGAAAAAAAAGCGGATCACTTTTGCTTGGTTTCAGAATGCAGTGATTTACCTTTAGTCCATCTCAGAGTTTTAGACTGGCAATAAATTGCAGCAATTTGCTTGGAATTCCTTATAGATAGCCTTTCATGCATTTCTTTTTCTGTTTCAATTTGAAAACCATTCAGGTTAATTGAGATGCTGTTCTTAACAAGCAAACGTTTGCTGAGGATACCATTATATACACTAGCAGTTGAAACAGAAAAAAACCCCAAAACATTCCTGTCTGAGATGTGAACTCGGCTTCTAGCTTTCTTAAATACAGGACATTGTTACATTATTACTGTGGTCAGACTATTGTAAATGCCATCGATGCTATCAGTGTATCCTGACAAAATAAGTAAAGATTATAACCTCCTAGTCTCACATGAAAATTTTCTGAGATTCAGTCTGATGAAAAGAAGAAGAATAGTAAGGTTTAGATCCCACACAACTGATGGCTGTCAAAGTTACAAACAGCACAGACACAGAGAATTTATGTCACAGGATGTGCTGGGAAGCTTTAATATACGCTTAGTGCATCACAACAATATACCATGAACAGTGGCCACCAGCAGCTGCGTGGAGGACTCGTAAATTAAAAATAGCTGGCATACCCCTCTATTTAAATCAAGGGGAGTGTTCATGAAGTGAATTACTTTTCATACTGAGCATGGCTGGCAGAGTGTGTGATTTAGTCTGTGTGATTTAGAGTGGGGAGCTGTGTACACATTTTGTCAATGTGATTTCTCCCTTGTCATTAAACTTGGTGTGCAGAGACTGGCCGAGCAGTGCTTGGTATAAACTCCCATCCAGAGAGGGTAGAGGAGGGTGACTGAAAGGAACAAAGTTACATGATATGTGGATCTGGGTTTAAATGAAGTGCACGCAGAACTGAGGTGGAGACACCAAATAACCAACCAACCCTCTATCTAAACTCTCCTCCACCATGTAGGACTAACCATTTGCTCCTCTAATGGTGCAGACGTGAGGATGAAGGTATTCCAGGACATCAGCATATCAAGGGCCTGAGGGAGGATTTGCATATCCATCATGTCCCAGGTCTTTCAGGAAAAGAGGAGAGCAGAGAATAAACAGAGAAAGGGAATGGGGATGGAAAGAATAGGGAGGAAAGGGTAGGTCTGAAAAGGAGAGTGGAGTACATGGCCAGGACAGGTTTGCCATCCTGGAGTGGAGTGGAGGACTTTGCCCTGAGCAGTTGCAGTGGGAGCTGTGTGGGAGCTCATCCTGACCCATGCCTTGGTGATGGCAGCGGAGGCAGCTGGTTCCCTAAGCCAGGCACAGGCACAGGCACAGGCACAGGCACAGGCAATGCAGATGGCACCACTTGCATACTCTGCCAGGCCCCACAGCAAACCTTCTGGGGGGTCCCACAGAAAAATCAGCCCCACGTGTCAGTTCCTACATGAACATGAGTCACTGTGAGGGACAGTTACAGCCTCCACCAGAGCCTGGTGCAAGCAGAAGCAGCCAAACTGCGCTGTTACATGTGGAGCTCAAGGAAGAATTACTTCTTTGAAATATAATTATCTTTGTGACTCTCCCTCGCTTCAGAGAACACTAATTTGCTGCTGGCCTATTCCTGAAACAGTCAGATGTAGTGCAGCCAGATATTAGTTTTATCTGTGGACCAGCTAGAAAAGTTTTCCTGTCTTTTCCCCTTACTACCCTCAGTCATCCATACCTTCCCCTCACTCCCCAGCTGGCTGCCCCATCAGCTGTGCTGGGACAGCTCCTTGAAGCTTATGTTTCAAGCTTTCCAGAGTTAAACATCTGAAGAGATTTATTCTAAGTTAATCTGTTGGTTATGTGGCTTCCAGAACAGCCCCCAAAGCACTTGAGCTAGCTCAGCTGAGACAAGGCTCGTTGACACAAATAAGCAGGTAGAGGAGAGAGGTGAGGAGGGGAGAGCAGGTCCTTCAGCTGGCTTTGCCTCCGAAGTGGGCATCCTACGAGAACGCAGCCTTGGTAAGCTCTTTTGCAGAGGCTCATGCAAAATAGATGCTGTTTATGGGGTAGTTATGTGAAAGCCATTGATACAGAGAACCTTTGCAAACAGCTGTGCTGGATGGAGGCACAGCTGAACTGAGTTTTGAAATTGCCCTTCTGCCAAAGCCTATGAGGCAGTGGGTGCAGCTCTGCCCCCAGAAGGACCCAGGCAAAGGCTGCCTCTCTGCTCCAAACAAATCCAACTGATGATCACCAGCTCTCTCCTGATGAGGGTTTTCCTGCTCCCACCACAATGTGCTCATGGCTTCAAATAATTTAGAGCATATGATCTATACTTCTGCATGCATGTAGTCCATATTAATGTTGGCAGAAGGGACTGAGTTGATTATATATACAATTTAACCTCATGTTAAGGAAAAGGAATAAAGCATCAGGAATCTGATATCAAGATTCTAAGACAGGAAAGCTTGTTGCAGTTTCTTTGACAAGTCTGTCATAAAGCCCATGTATATTTTTTTCTATTAACACTCAATTACAGCATATTTATCTAGTTCAGACATCTGTTCTTAAAGTGTCATGTCAAGGGCACTACAGAGGCTAGCCACAGAGCAGAAACAAAAAAAAATCAGGATTAAAAAAAAGAGAAAAAGAAAAGAAATAATGAAGATGAATAATGACATGTTCAAAGAATGTAAGCCAGTATTTTCAGAGTTCAGAACAAAGAGCTATATAATACATATACTATATAATACATACATATACACTATCTATAATATATGTAATGCCTCCAGCATCTCTTACAGGAAAAAAACACCCAGTACACATATTATTCTATGGTACATAAAATCTCTTAATTTTTACTGCAAAAAGATGTATATTAGAGTGATTAGATACATTTGGTGCTTTAGTCTTTCATTGAATTTTAACATTAAGTCTTCTGAGACATATATCTGGCATTGTTCCTAGCCAGGTGCATCACACAATGTGTGAGCAGTAGTCTTATCTGGCTTTATGTGGTTTTCTGATAAATCAAGCTAAATCAGCTTAGAAGGATTGTGCATTATGTTTGGAGACTAGTTAAGACCTGCTACTATATTTATGAGATAACCGAAAATCTTAAAGGAATGTGAGTGCTGAAGTTTCTTAAAACTGTACATTAATATGTTATGGATATATTGAGATATTTACCTAGTTGAAAAGCATGTATGCAAGCAACTAAAGATTATAAGAAGGGCGTATAACTGTTTCTAACCTCAGAACCAGCTCCTTCACTCACTTCTCCTTTGGCACTAGCCAGGAGAAGACACTTAGAAATAGCTTAAGATAAGTGCAAATACAGAGTAATCCTTCCTCTCGTGTACTTTGTTTATTCTATAAAACAGCCTTATAATTATTCTTGGTATCATTTAGTACTTGCATTACGATTACTTATGAATGGTCATTCTCATCTCACTGTCTCTATTACATTTCCAATGCTAAAAAGTCTAAATATATAACACTTCAGGTTTCTTTTTTTTTTCAGTCTGAGGGACTCTGGGGCATTTGGTCTCTCCTTAGATCACTTTTCACAATAGCTGGCTTTTTTTTTTTTTCCCTATTTTCAGTTCTCCTTTGAGGTTTTACTCTGCTGATTTTGAGGTAGGTGCAGACACAGTACCAGATGTGGATGTACAACGCAGTGACATTAGGAAGTTTCCTGCCTTATTCTCTATTCTTTTCCCAACAATTCATAACTTTCTGCTTGCATGCTGACTATCAGAGAACTATACAAAGTGACTCCAAGACCTCCTTCTTGATGGTAAATTGCTAATTTAGAGCCAGTGATGGTATATGTTTGTATTCCAATGTGCTTTATCTTGTATCTATCAGCACTGAATTGCATCTGCCTTTTCTAGCACAGGCAGTATCTTGGGGATCTAATGAATTCCTTGCACTCAGCTTGAGTTTCAACTATTACTGTTAGTGCCATTTCATCAATAAACATTTTAATTTTCTTAGCTTTCAGATAAAGAGTACCCAAAAGATCCATCATAATCTCACAGCTGTAAAAGGTGGAAAATGATTGTGGGGGTAACATTCAGCTGAATCACTCCTGCAAGATATCTGAGAATATTTTTGGTTTGAAGCTTCTATCTCAGTATCGTGCCCCAGCAACAGTGATTGTAAAGTAGGTTTCCCAAATTTTGTGCTATTCTCCAACAGTTCACTTGCTGTGCATTCATCTTTGTCTGCTGTACACAAGACAGTAATGTTTATTTTCTACTTGAATTACATCTTGCCTTCCTTATCTAATGCTTTCTGCCATGGTCTTGATCCGCACTGATTTAATGGCAACTGCATTAGAAAGACCCTGGAAATGGTCAATCAGAAATCTTTCATTAGAGTTACAGACATTGTAACGGATTTGACGCCCTGATTATAGTCCTCATAAGAACTTGTAAATCAAATGTTTATATTTAAAGTAAGCTAGGACAGAAATAAGCTGCTTCTGTCACTATAACTTTTATACTCTTTTCCTAGATCCGAAAAAGTCTTTTTTCAAGAGCTGTTAACTCTTCTTAAATCTTCTTTACTAGCACCTGAATACCAGCAGTAAGCATGAGAGGCTGACTTACAAGTGGACTGGGTATTGCAAAAGTATTCAAGTACATTATTTCCCCATAGAAATCAAGGTGTTTATTGCCCCTTCTTGAATAAGAATTCAAGAAAAAGGAGGAGCTTTCAAATTTGTGGTTAAAGAAGAATTGTCTGGAGAAATCTGAAAGGAAATATGAAAATCTAATGAGAGGCTGAAATCCATCCCATTTGAAGAACACCACCACCCTGGAAGGTGCTGTACTTTGCTAACTTCTTATGTTCAAAATTGCAGTATTGCTTTTATGAACAATCTAGGACCAGAATAAAGCTCTTCACTGAGCTATTTTCTAAGCAGATTGTCAAGCCAAAAATTGAAATAGCGCTGCTCTGGGCAGAGGTCACATTTTTAAAAGTGGTGCAAAAAAAATTAGTATTTTGGTTACAGCAAAAATAATAATAATAATAATAATTATTACTATAGATACCTTTGGAAAAGCAGCTCATTCTTTATTTAATTCTTTAGGGTGTTCTAGGCAGTCCTTAGACACTTATTACCTAAGTGTTCTTCAGCAGTTATAAGGCCATGTAGCTAACCTCTGTAGTATGTGGCTGACGCTTTCTCACTTCTCTCCAGAAGTAGTGTGGATGGTTTCAGCACAGTTTTGTTTGCAGGTACTGCAAAACCAAAATATATCTGTTTCAATATCTGTACATATTACTGGACATTGCTTGGAGGAAGCTGCTCATATGTGTCAGCTTTGATGTTGCCAAGAGCAAAACACAGGGAGATTGCCCCAGGTTCTTGTGGAAGAACACTGGGTCTGGAAGACAGCTCTGGTGCCAGCCCCATGTGAGGCTTCTCCTCCTACCTTGCAAGGAAGTACACCAAGATGCAGGTTTCTTGTCTTCTTCCCATTGCATCAACAGTAGAGTTGGAAACAGCACCCCCAAGTCCCTGCCCTCTGCCAGAAAACTACTACAGGAAATTTTCACCATCCTGGAGTAAAATGAAACATTTAAAAATTTTGTTTAAACTGATATGTCCAGTCTATTCTACTGAGAACAGCAGAGAAATTGTCTGGAGTGCTAGATATGAAACAATTGCAAAAGCTACAACTGGCGTATCAGGAAAAAATATAGCACTATTCATTGCAATCTAGCCAGCCTCTTTTGAGTTTTCCAAGTGAAGGGGAAGAGGCCAAGGGGAGCATCAGCAGGGAAGAGTAAAGAGCTGTTTTGGTGGATAATTAAATCTGAACCAAAAGGTCATGAGATACTTTTATCAGCTTTCACACTGAATCCTAACACACTCAGAATGTTATCAATTCACTGTCATTGTCCTCAAATTAGGAAAAAATTGTGTGAAATCAAAACCCTGTGGTGCAGAGGAAGCTGAATTTGAATCTCCTCTTTAATTTTTGTTCATCTCCATTAATTTGCCACTTGTTAATAACAAGTGAAGAACAATCAATCTAAATAGAGTTCCAGCTACTGGCTCCCATAAAGCAAGAGGAAAGGAGATTAAATCATCATTATGAACCTGCAGGGGAACTGTTATACATGGAGGGTAGGAGATGCAGGAAGGGGAAGTTTATTAGAACTGTGGCAGGAAGTAATTTTTATTTTACAGCTTGTCCATTTGATGAAGCTTTGAATGATCCTAGATCCAATTTCTTCTTTGAAACTGGGCAAATGAACTTCAAGAAATATACCTCAACAACAAAACCATCATCATCTCCATCAAAATAATGAAGAACTATATTTAAATTACCTGTAAGTACATTAAATTTTGTCTTTTTTTTTTTTTTTTTTTTTATGGGAAAGCATTAGAGGAATTTGTGCACTGAATAAAAATATTCTGCCTACATGTAGCACTTAGCTTGTGTCTCCTACCCCCAAGCAGGCAAATTATTATCATGCTGTAAGGAATGTATCTTACTGTGGCCAAATAAATGCAGGTCTTGTGAAGACAGACCTAGTTTTATGTCTCACTATTTCCAGGCCAGATGTGGCTCCTTGACTTTAGGGATAGGAGATTGATCTGTTTCTTTGAGCTACACATATAATAAAGTACCTCCTCAAATTGGAAACAACCTTTGCTCCACAATTTTAGTAGCCAGGGAGGCAATTTTCCACTACAAATAATCAGTGTTTAGTCAGTTTATTGATCAGATATTGTATTTCTTGAAACTCAGAGAGAATGAGATTTACAGCTCTATTTCTAAGAGTTGCCACAAGATCTATGCATCATTGGTGCTTAACTTAGTAAAAAGACCATTTTCATTCTTCATATATGTTATGGTTTAACCCCAGCTGGCAAATAAGCACGATATAGCCACTCATTCACTCCCCTCAATATGGGATGGCAAAAGTGAGAAAACTCATGGGTTGAGATAAAGACAGTTTAATAGGTAAAGCAAAAGCCACCCATGCAAGCAAAGCCAAACAAGGAATTCATTCACTACTTCCCATCAGCAGGCAGGTGCTCAGCCATGCCCAGGGCTCCATCATGGGCAATAGTTACGTTGGAAGACAAGTGTCACCATTCCGAACATCCCTCACTTCCTTCTTCTTCCCCAGCTTTATACACTGAGCATGACGTTATATGGTCTGGAATATCCCTTTGGTCAGTTGGGGTCAGCTGTCCCAGCTGTGTCCCCTCCCAAATTCTTGAGCACCCCACAGCCTCCTCACTGGTGGGGTGGTGTGAGAAGCAGAAAAGGCCTTGACTCTGTGTAAGCTCTGCTCAGTAGTAACTAAAACATCCCTGTGTTATCAACTCTGTTTCTAGCACAAATCCAAACATAGCCCCATACCAGATACTATGAAGAAAATTAACTGTATCCCAGCCACAACAACCATGGTGTATTTGGTAAAACTTGTCCCTGTCAACTTGCCATACTCTTCCTCCCATTAGATAATAATTTCTGCTAGCTGACTTACAGCCTAATTCTTTGGGTAAAAGACCAAATCAACAGCTGAAATAAACCAGATTTATTCCACTGAAGTTAACAGAAATATGCATCTTTACCTCCGCTGGGGGATAAGGCTCAGTGATGGGCTGGATGACAGATGAATTTTCCAGCTACTGGACTGTTTGCTTAAATAATTGCGTTTCTCTTCTTTTCGTTTCCACATGTATCTTATTATTTGGGGCACAGCAACATGTCACTGCCCCCTGGGATACTTTTAACATATATGAAGTGCATTGCAGTCCTTATTGTTAAAAAGCACCTTTCTGGGATTTGGCAAAAGCAGCAGGGAACAGGCAAGAAAAAACATTAATTTCTGAGTAAGCAGTTTTCAAATTGTATTAGCCATTCTCATCCCTTTCCATCAAGACTCCAATTTGCCTCCAGCTCCATAAGCACAACTCAGTGCTTAGAATTCTGCTCAACAATGTAGTCCTAAATTAGGAAAACTCTGAATAAAATCTATGTTGCTTGTACTTTAAATTCCCTGCAGGCAACCAGTAGAATTCCACGAGTTCTCAAGCTTCCTGCCTTCAATTTCTTTCTCATTAAACAGGGGCAAAAATTGCTCAGTCAAATCTGCTCACCCCTTCTAGTGACAAAGAGCTAGAAGGGAAACTGAGTTGAAGTTCATTTGCCTTCCTCACTCTCATGTCCTGGTCCTGGATGCTCTGGGATAGCTACAAGCATCAAAGATGAAGTGTCGTAAAAACAGCAAGTTGTTAAATAGAGCTTTAGCCAATTGCACTTCTTACCCAAGAGTTTGTTGCATTTTCTGGTGAGTTGTACATATAACAATTCTTCAGGCATCATCCACATATTAAAAAAATATGTCTTTAGTTCAAATATGTGAAGTAATGGAATAACAATACCATTATTAAATCAAATTTCTGATAGGCTGGTTTACAGATATTGCAGTGATTACAGCCAGGATTGATCAGAAGAACTAAAAATGTCAGATACCTCCATTTGAGGGTGCTTCCTAAATCAAAAAGCAAACAAAAAATCTATCATCTAGTAGTCTGGACATTCACTGGTGACTAGAGCAAAGCTGCTTCATAATATGGGCTTGGCTACCTTACGTAAAGCGGAAAAGCATAAAACCCAGAAACTAATAAAAGGCCCATTGCATAACAATCTCCAAGCAGCTGAAGTATTTAGGTATTCACAAAGGAGTAGGATATGTACTGATACTCCTTTAGATAAAGCAGGGACTTGGATTTGGAATCCTACATGCTCAGAGAGAGTGCCTGTACACTCAGACTTTGAACAAAATACAAATTTTCCACCTCTGGTTTAGAAGGAAGGGATTTAAACATCTGAAAAGAACATAAATAAAGTTCATTAACTCTTTGTAGTTGTGATAGTTTAACTTAACTGGCAGCCAAACAAGACATGGCTAATTGCAGCCCCATGCCTTCCC
>NW_010311306.1:65792-73781 GCF_000700745.2 Antrostomus carolinensis | reverse complement strand
CCAAACAAGACACAGCCACTTGCAGCCCCATGCCTTCCCCCCCTGTCCCCACCTGGGGAATCAGGGAGAGAATTGGAGGGGTGAAGGTAAGGAGACTTGCAGGTTGAGATAAGAGCAATTTAATAATTAAATAAAATTAAAATAGTAATAATAATAATAATAACTATATGTATATGAATGATGCAGAGTACAACTGTTCACCACCCACTGATAACAATCCCGAAGGAGCGAATAGGAACCCCGAAACTAAAATTGCAATCCTGGAAAAGTGAGCCCGAACAATTCCCGAGAGAATCCCTGCCTTTCCAGTCAATCTCAGTTAATATACTAAACATGACATAATATGATAGGGAATATCTTATTGGCATATCCAACTGTTAATTCTGGGGTTTGCTAACTTTCCCCCAAGTCCTCTGCACTTGCAAACTATCCAAACATGATGTCCTTGTACCTTATCAACATTCTTCTCATAACAATCCCCACTGAAACCACAATACAGTGCTTTCTAGCTACTAAGAAGAAAATTAACACTGTCCTAGCAAAAACCAGGACAGTAGTATATCTCACTGATATGTGTAGGTAGTACCCTGGCCAAAGCACTCAATTCTGTGATGCCCATTCCTACAAATCTCAATTTCCTCTCCTGAAGGGAGACCACACCCCAAAGCCAGTCTGTACCCCAGAGCTAGTCTATGTGTTCAAATTATATTAACAGCTCTAATAGAAGATGTTATTTCTCAGTACAAATTTGAGTTCCTTTGTGTCTTTCAACCTCCAGAGCTCTGGCAGCACTGTTTCTCTTTATTTTCTACATGTGAATTCACAATTGTAGATCAGTAGGCTGCAAGATGTAGAAAGGTTAGGTATTTGGGTTCCTTTATATCTCCCAGGTTTAATTGGAAAGCAGGAAATGTAAGTTGCAAGTCTTGCCCTGAACACTTAATACCCAAACCTTTTTATGGTCATTAGTGACAAAGCAAATACATGGTAATCTTCTACCCCACTCCACCTAAAATAGTAGGATTACATTTCACTAAATATTTGAGACTCTAAGTTGGCAGCTCAGTATCTCCCTATCAAACATTCAATCATATTGCTAAAAAAGTAAACTGTCAATCAAACAGAGACTCTTCTTGGTGACAAACCATCCTCATTTGTGATCCATTCAGTGTCTAGTCAATTCTATTGTTGGATTAAAGGAGCTGTGTGGCAGCATAACCATCACAAAGTTGACTAGTTCCTCACTTCTGCAAAAGACAGGAGATAGATTGCAGCAAAGCATATGAAATGTCACTTTGTACCTCTGTCAAAGAAGCTGAATGACTGAAATGTCACATATCTTAGGCAGGAAGAGAGAAGAAGATATAACTATGAATCTGTGCTCTCAAAGAAAAACATAACAAACATTTTAATGGAGACTTTTTCTAGATGGAAATATAAAATTATTTTTGTGAGGGGGCTGGATCTTCTTTGGCCAGGATGTTTATTCTAACATGCCCTAGCTTATTTCTGCTGCACTGGGCCAGCACAAGTGAACATCTCAGCTGAGGGACTTTTAGAGACTTTTGTATAAAAAGTAGAAGAATCTTAACAGAGCCAAGAATATTTCCTTTGCAGCTAGGCCAAAAGAGACACCAGTAATCATATTGCAACTCAGATATACAAGTAAAGTTAATGATACATATTTTTAATTGAATGATGATATGCCATTTAAACCCATGAAGTGGGATCAGTGTCCTTAAATCCCAGTCCATTGACTGTTGGCAAACTACTGAATGTGCCCTCCACTGATTAGGAAGTTATCCTGATTACACCTATCAGAATATTTGCTCAAGTCCATATTCCTAGTTTCCAAGCATCATAACTAGAGAAGAATACCCAGGGGGGTTCTTGAATTCTCCCCTTTGCTCTTCAAGTACAGATGCACAAAGCACAGGTCTTCACTCTCTATACAATTTATTTCCTGGTCTGTAAATGAAAAGTAATACATTGATAATGACAATTAGTACCAGGCATGTGTACTGATAGGTCAGCCAGCAATACAGATTTGATCTGAATTAGTCATTACCGTGTAAATATACCAGCTGTGGAATCAGACATAACAAAGAATCCAGCCAGGTACAGACAGGTAAGGGTATGATTATGGAATGGTGCAGAGAAGGAAATTGCTGTCACCTAAAATATGCTGAAAAAAATCAGCCCAACTGCATTCCTTTGCACAAATTTGAGCCAAGAGCATGAATTCACACTGTATGAGCACTTAGTTATATTTGACCACGGTTTGTAATCCAGCAATGAGGATCTTATGGAGAGACACACTTCATCACCACATCACAGCCTGAGAAATGCTGTGAGGCTAATGGTGCAAAATGAAAGAGATTCAATTAAACCCTCACAGCATCACAGAGTTGATACAGTGTCTCAGCTGATGGGATGGGAAGAAGCAAGAGAAAGGTGTTCATAAATCGCAGACAGATAACCATTCTTTAAATCTTTAAATCTTTTAGAAACAAACATGGGACTACATTTGGTCTTTTATCATTTGGGTTTTTTTATCTCCTTTGTCTCTGTTACCCTAATGTTTGCCAGGTTCTAAAGCTGAAGTGTTAAAATTTGAAGGCTTGTCCTTATGGCAGTTTTTTGCCCTAAGCAGATGTAACTACCAGAAATGTGACAGTATGATGGTTTTCCCAGTCCTAGTTTGCTGACTGCAGAAGTTCATATGGATCAGGTCATTTATCTTCATTCAATCGCTGAAATTTGTTTCTGGCCATATAGTTACATGGAAAGATTTTAACAGCTGCTATCGAGGGTGCTGACCCAAAGACAAACACAGACCTCAGTGGATTTGATGGATTTCCCATGCACATCTTTCAGATTCAAGCAATTAAACCTTTTCCTGAAGTGAAACAGCCACAGACAAAGAATCTGCTCCCCAACACATTTAACTGCAGGCACAGCCTGAGGAGACCCAACCACTGCGATTTCCCTGGCTGCACGTGCATGGGTGAGAATTCTGATTTGCAGGATGTGTGCACCAGAGGAGGAAAGCCACAGTACCGTAACTAGAATGAGAAACAGAACAGTGTTTCTTAAGCCATGAACTCCCTTGAAAGACAGGACTGTGTATTTGTAAGCAAGGAAATTTCATGCATTTTCTGTAATTTTCTACAGAGGTTTTTTACAAACAAGATTACACCAAGAATTTACATTACTTCCCAAGTCAATGCATCTTCCTAATTAAAATGAGCCCGTAAGATTTGGATATTGACCAGTGACTCAGGCTACATTTTATTCAGGTATAGCAATTTCTGTCTTTGGCCTTATGAGAAAATAGGATTTCTATTATTCCATGCCCATGTTATCATAGATAATCTACAACTTCAAAAAACTGTGTGTTGCTGTGTGAGGAAATCCCTGCCCAGAGAAAGATTTGTGATTTAATAAAAAGCAGAAAATAAATCATAAATTAGATACTATGTGCTGCTGGTGTTTGAACAGGCCATCAAATAAAATTTATGAAAAATTCTATATATTTCAAGTGCATTTAAAGCTCAGGCAGAGTTACAGCAATAGTAGTCTGCTTCTGGCCATTCACTACACAACCACTACCGTGACTGCTGCTGCCTAAGTCTTATTCTTACATAAACAGAAATTTGCCCTGCGGAAAAAAGGCTAAAGATGTACAGTAAATCTCTCACTGTGAATATTTTAATGCATGCTTCTCAGAAAGTTATTTCCTTTGGAATTCAGTTAATTCTAGACAGAGAAAATCCTACAAATACACATAAAAAAATTCCTTTTGGTCTGGCAATATTGTTATTGGGTGACCCTAGGCAAGTTATTCAAGGACGACTCCCAAGTGTCAAACAAGAATGGAAATGTTTGCAGGACTATACCTTGCATTTCCAGGCAGACAGATAGGCTGTCATCTTTAACTTTGAATCTCTCAATTTTTACCACATAGCATTTTTTAAAAATACAACTCGTGTGCAGAATTATAAAGACAAACATTTGCTCAGTGCAAAACAAAGAAAAATAAAGGCATTTAACACAAATATGCATAAGAAAAGATTCTGTCCAAGACAGAACAAAACACCACTTGCAGATACATCAGAGAAATTAATTTGTCATTCCCATTTCCTTCCTATAACAGCGGCAGTAGTTCAGTACATTTTTATTCTCTCAGCAGTGACCATCCTTCTCAGGAGTCCTCTGTACTGCCTTCTCATGAAGGGTTAACTTCTATTTCCTCCACATAAACATCTTTATAAGCTTATCTCCGGCCCTGGTGACAGAACGACTATTCAGAATCTGCCTTACAAGATCTTCAGCCAAAAGACACTTTTTTCACTTTTATCTCATATCCTCTGAAATCTGTTGACAGGTATACATGGAGCCACCTCACCCCTCCTTGTTCCAGGACACTTACTATACAGCAAGTATTAGTCTTTGCTACCCAGATTATTCTGCTCTGCACTCACTGTGCTATTTCTCTCTTCTTTCAGGACTTTAGGCTCCAATATTTCTTTCTTTTTAAACAAGAATGTACACAGTCATGTAATAACTGGCTCATATAATTATACTAAACAAAGTGGCCAGTTAAACAAAGGACTGGTACCTGTACAGAAAACTGCCATTGGCAAATACTAGACTCATGCAGGCTAGGCTTTTCCACCTTCTACTTGGCTCTTTTTGACATTCAAGAAGCAAATACAGGTTGTATTTCCCTTCTTAAAGAGCAGGGCAGTATTTCCTTCAACCTGTGGAAAGCACTAGTGCACAGAACACTGATATAAAGAAATTTATAGATTTAGCCACGTCTGGTACATTTTGCTTTCATCTGTTCTAGTCTCTGACTCTGTTTATTGGAGAGGAGGCCACTAATGGCATCTCCAGTGGTGACTGGGACAGGGATTGAGCCTGGAGCTGATCTGTGTGATTCTGAGGCCTGGAGCACTATCTCACCGCTCCTCACCACAGCTGGAGTAGGCTGCAAAATGAGGGGCTTAGGGCACTGCCTGTAACTCATTTTTGCCAGGATAATTCGAGGCACTGCCATGAGCTCCTGTCACAAGAAAATCAAAATGGAGCCACAGAAGTGATGGGGTCTGCAGTCAGGTGGCTTATGAGGAGGACAGAGAACTCAAAGTTTTAATTGCCTCTTAATGAGGCAAATGCAGTGAGGGAGCTGGAAGAAGACAGTGGAAACGGGCAAAGGTGGAGAGATACTGGAATCAGATTAAATGTATAGAGAATAAAGGGATGTCCAAGCAAAAGTAGGTAGTGAACCAACAGGGTATCTAAAGAATCTGCAGACACTTTGACAAGGATTTTGGAAAAAAGAAGACCTAGAATTTGCAAGAAAAAATTTAATATGGATAGGATAACAGGGAGGAGAAGGGGAGACATGCAAAGCCAGACAGTGTAGTCTTCAGAAAAGTCCAAGACAAACTGGGCACAAGATATGGGAAATCAGAGATCCCCAAGTGAAGAAAGAAGTGTAGAAGACAAAGAAAATAGATGGGGAAGAAGAGCCAGAGGAACAGGGATATGTAAGAGAGAGGTGGGAGGTGTCCATGAAGACATCCTAATGTGTTATGAAACCCAGCCCCCTCCAGTGTCTTGCATGAAGCAAATGACAACATAGAATATTTCATGTTATTTAATGAAAATCAGAGGAAGTTTTATTCAAAATTTTCTTGTATCTGTAAAACTGGGGCAATGACCTGTTTCCACATTGCAGGTATTTTGTAGAAATTAATGATCTGGGTAATTAACGTTTGTGCAATATTCAGATACTACAGTGATGCAGAGATGAATTACTAATTCTATCCTCAGACTGAGGTCTGACTCACGTTCAGCAAGAGCTGGGGAGCAGGGAAATGTGTCTTTAAGCAGCTGTCAGAGAGTCAGTGGGAACCTGTTGTCCTATGCAGAGGCTAACATTGTACTGATCAGCTGGAATTTGGTCCTCTGTCAGGCTTCCTGGCTCTGAGTTATTTTTAAGCAGCAAAGAATAGTACAAAAAAGGTCACCCGCTGAGTGTGGGGGAATCATGCAAAATATTGACGAGCAGATCATTAATGGAGCACAGCCTGTCCTGTGGAGTTTAAATTCTGTGGAAAAAGTCTAAAATACATTAGTAAAGATTTGATTAATTGCACAAGGGGAGTGAATTGAGGTTTCCCAAATAAAATTAAAATCTGGCATTTCTTAATGCTTGGATGCATGCCCTTGCAAGCTTCTGTTGTTTTTATTTTTATTTTTTAATGTTGATTTTTTTTTTTCATGAAACATATATTTGAAGAGTTTCCATGTAGCAGTCTTGTCTGACACCAGCATCACACAAAACACAAGTTTTCTGATTAACATCTTCCTTGTAAACTCATCTATCCCCAAATGTGACATCTGGAAGAGACATTGTTTCTAGACTCAGAATCAGACATGCTAGACAGCTGCCCAAGACACAGCACATTAGCATAGCAATACTAATCATGCCAAAAGAAAGGAGATTAGAGACACATGCATTTCTACCAGCATTGTTAAACAGATTTTCTGTCACATACACTGACTCTCATAACAGATGCAGTCAGAAGCTGTTTCTTAAAAGTATTATTATCATTTAATTGTTTTCAAAATGAACTATTTCATTTCTGAAAAGCTGATATGTTTTGCTTCAATACTTTTGAAATTTAAACATTGTGAATTTTTTTTTTTAAACACTTTTTCATTTAGGTAATCTAAAGTTAAAAAAAAAAAAAAGGCATGGAGATCAAAAGTGGGTTAAATAGCCTCAAAATTAAAATTTCCTTTGAAATAAAGAAAACATTTCAACTTGACCCTAAAGACTGTCAAAATTGCTAGGTTTGTCTGATCTGTTTTTTACCTTCATTTTTATTTTGGCTGTAGTATTACCCAGCTCTCCACAAACTTTTGTTTGGAGGCCACCTCACTTCTGTAAGAGCTAATTCAGGCTCATACATGGTTTTATCTTAGTTGACATATTTTTTGCATGAAACTGAGTAGTCTGAGTGTAGCAATGCATTGAACTCCATCTAGTTCAAGTGGCCTTCATGCTGGTAAGCTCTCATTTTGCAGCCAGGATGTGGCTATGACAACAATCCATGTTCTCCAACATTATCCACATGCTTCATAGCTCTCCCTTTTCCCTCTCTCACCTCACCTCAATTTGCAGAGAAGTTCTCCTAAAATTTACCAAGAAAGAGATGACTCTTGGATCCACACGCTTGGGAAATGTCTCTGCAGTCCTTGTAATAGCCTGATATTCCTGCTTTGCTCTGCAGCAGCTCACCCCTGGAGGAGATCAATGTGGGGCCTCTACTGTAACAAGACATACCCAAAAAGCAGGAGTTTGTCCCTGTTTCTTGACTGGTAGCAACTGCTCAGTTGTTTTTGTGCACTTTTAGTGCTGTGTTGCCCATCTGTCTGCTGTGTGTTTGATGTGTGAAATGTTTTGTGTGCTTCTGAAATAAAGGTGTTTCATACAGGGAGAACATCCTTCAGTGGGGATTTGCACTGACCTTCCTCATCCTGCTAACTTGCCCTGTGCACTACACTCTGTGACACAGAAAGGGCTTTGAAGGGAAAGCAAAACACTCACTAGTCAAAATAGCAGTACGATGTAAAAGCACATCACACACATGCTCCTAACTTGCAAGTTTAGCTGCGCTTTTCCTGAAACAAAGTGTTGTGCTGCATATAAATGAAGAGGATGACTGAGCCATACATAGAAGATTCAGATTAAGCCCCTTGCTTACGGCAGTAGTGAAAGGCATTCAGATATGGCAGTGTCATGGCCAAAATAAGAACCTACAGAAGATAAAACAGAACATGTATTTTATGCAGTACCTTTTGTAATCAGCAAACAAAAGATGAAAGCCTGTTCCAGAAAACAGATGGGGAGCTGAGTTTTCCAGCACAAGTGCTAGCCATTTAAGTCAACTTTGTAGGAGCAGCAGTGCTGAG
>NW_010311306.1:57059-65754 GCF_000700745.2 Antrostomus carolinensis | reverse complement strand
GCAGAACACCAGCAAATAAATTCCACTGATACATCAAATGATCTCATGCTTAAAGGATCTGAAGGAAATCTGCTATTCTTGTGTGCGTATGCCTAGAACACAGAGCTCCCAGGATCTGATGCTGAATCCAATAAATCATGAAAACCAGAAAAAAAAACAAACAAACCAAACCCAAAAGCCCAGGACAGACAGTAGACAAACCAATGGGAACAGTAACCCATCAGCTTCACATGAAATCAAGAAGGATTTCTTGTTATCCCCTTAAGCCATACAAGGCTTGATTATGTTGCTGTGGGTGACATTACCCACCATTCATCTACTGACTTTTATTAATACCCCTTTTCAATTGCTAACCACACTTTATCTGCTATGATTGGTGATGAATATAGCATCTGATATCTATCTGCTGGACAGGACATCTCTGTAAGTCCCTGCCTTTTTGAAAATCCTAGATGTAATGAGCAGTAGAGCGACTTTTCATTCTGATTTCCTTCAAAGTAAGAGAAATGTGGTTGGGCTGGGAAAAGTAAATTGGCCTGTGGAGTGATCTGAGGTGCTTTAGTTTCTGGCCCATAAAAAATTATCTTAAAGAAGTTTGAATAGAAGAGGAGTCTCTACCCTGCAATCTGATTAGCAGGCAACAATGAGGGAAACAGCATTTTCTTTGCTGTTTGGTAGTGTGTAACTCCCTCTTTTCCCTAATATCCCATGACTATTTTGTTTGAAACTTGACACAGAAAGTAGAGACTTGTCCCTGACACTGCCAAGATTGCAGTCACAGCCATATCATTTAGAACATTAATTTCAGATGAGGTGGTAAAAAAAAGATAAAACCTCTGTTTCATCATTAAACATTTATGCTTAGGTTCCCTGAAATAAACTGGCCTTTAGTGCTACATTTGTTTATTTGGTAAATAATACACTTCAAAAATTAAGCATATTGTCAACATTTTTTACATTACCTAACCCACATTCCATCTATTATACTTTCTAAAACAAATTCAGCCAGATCCATTTGATTACTCTTGCCCTAAATTAAGCCATCAGCCTATTTTTCATAACAAGCACTGTCTTATACCATAAATTATGATTAGAATTAATTTGCATTGAAATTTGCATGTATAACAAAATTCACAGAAAAACGTGTCTTTCCTAGTAAATGCTAAATGACTGAAGACATATCAGAGAAGGACAATTTATATCACAGACATTTTGCATTGACGTGTAACCTTCTTAAATACATCTCAGTTTTACTTAAATGACTTTGACTATTTCACAGTTTCTTTAAATGGGAATTTTTCCCCTCCCTCTGCTATACATGCAAATAGTTTCTGAGTGCTGCCAGAGCTGCCTAGTGACCTCCAGAGCTAGAGAACTGAGTTCAGCACAAGGTAACACACAGTGCAGGTTTGCAGCAAATGCACTTATCCACAAAGGAGTAGTTCTATGTGCTTGGCTGTCACTTTTCTTTACTGAAGCCTGAAGAAAGGAGCTACAGACAATATAGAAGGGTTTACCAGAGATTAGAGAGGGTGTGTTGCCCTCTAAGCTGCTCTAAGGGGAATCTTCAGAGGAAAATAAAGGATTGCTGAAGGTGGGTTAGGGTTTAGATGGGAAGCACTCAACTCTGAAAGGAGAAGGATCATCAGAAAGACTGAATCTTCAGTAATTTACCTTTCATGCAAACCCAATGAGTGAATTTTTTAGCAGTGAAGATATCTGGTAGATCAGCCAAGAAGGGGACCCTCCCAGTAGTGGCGGGACAAGTTCAGAGGATCATTACAATTGTTCTTGCAGCAGAGATGGGGAGCTCTCTGCATACACACAAAATGGTAGCAGATTTTTACTGCATGCACTCCTGCAGTAACTCAGCCCATCACACTTTCATAGGAACTGATGGTCAAAGAAACAGTCCTTAAAAAGTAGCATACTTTGTCAATAAAATACAAAACAAAACAAAACAAAAATTCCCACCAAAATGAAGAGATGAGTTGAAGTGGTCCTTCTTCCCTGTAACTAAACAATGCAGAGAGCTGCTCTCTGCCCAAAGCTGTCTCATTGGGATGCAGTTACCATAACCACACAGAGTTTATTCCAAATCCTTTTCTTAGCAGGAAATATGGTAATCCTTTGTCAAAAAACGTTATGAAAAACAATGATATCAAGAGTTCATAAGGAAATGAAAAACACTTCTGTTGTACATGATTCTACAACAATAGCATTCTTCTTGCTTTCCTTCTTATTTTAAGCTGTTCTTTATTGTTTACCCAGTACGTTAGATTGGCATTCAGGAACAGTTTTCCTGAGTGTTTGAATTAAAAAGAAACCCCTGTAACAGTGAGCCTTGTTACACATGGAGCTTTTGTAGTTCTTGTGGATGGTGAAGTGCACATGAGAAATGAAACAGCACTTCCCTCCTCAGGAAAACAATCTACAGCTTTTTTGTTAATTAATGCTGCAGAACAGCTTATAAGAGATACTGATAGTATCTGCTTTACTTTGCTAATCACACTCACTCTGCTTCCCAGTTGATTCATCTGGCCATCAGAAAATCAGATCTTCTAATAAAAATGGATGCTAACTAACTATCTGAAAATACAGGTCATATTTTAGAGAACCTTATTGTGAAATGGTAAAGAACTAACTAAGTTTCCTTATGTATTTGGAAATAGTGTATATTTCTCTCATTTCAAGTACATTTACTAGCAAAGTTTCCTCACAATCTATTGAGTGAAGGTTGAGAGTCCTGAATGCTCCCTTTACAAAAGAAAGCTGTGGAAGTTAGGTACTCATCCATATTTGAATTAAATGAGTGTCAGTAAGAATTCCTTAAGTGTCCAAAAGTCACAGCCTGGTTTTCTGAGCTGAGAAACTTCAGCACAGATTTGTGAATACTCTGACCTGCAGTATGATGTGTATCAGAGGGCCTCTTCTGTGACCTCAGTTGACAGCAACTGTGAAATTGATATAAGGAAGAAATTCTTTACTGTGAGGGTGTCGAAACACTGGGACCTGTTGCCTGGAGAAGTGATAGAAGCCCCATCCCTGGAAACATTTGACGTCAGGCTGGACAAGGCTCTGAGCAACCTGATCTAGTTGAAGATGTCCCTGCTCACTGCAGGGGGTTGGACTAGATGACCTTTGAAGGTCCCTTCCAACCCAAACCATTCTATGTTTCTGTGATTCTATGATTTGAAATTGCAGCAGGCTTTTCTTTTAGCTGCAGAGGTATATCTAGTTTGTATTTCAAGATGATCAAGATTAGAGGTTTAGTTGGTTTGTCATTTTAAAGCTAAAGGCCTTTGCCAATATAAGGGCTGGAGAAAGTGAAGGAACTGAAAAAGAAGACTAATCTTCTTCCAGAACATAGAAAGAGTTCACATAGATTTTTTTTTTTTTTACATAAATTGTGATGAATAAGCCATCTGGACATTCCCTTTCACTTTTCACATGCCTGGGAACCAATTCTTATCTAATTTGGTTCTAGTTTAATAGAAGCAAGTCTACTGACTTCAGGATTGCTTGGTTGACTTGAACAGCCTCCAAATCTGATCCCTTGGGAGTTTTGACTGAAAAAGAACTGAATTATATTCTCATAATTTGGTCCCCAGAAGAATGAACTAATCTTTTCTTTTGGCCACAATCCAAAAGCAATTGTTTAACATTTAAAATTTCTTATTTTTCTGAAAATAATGTTGTTGAGACTCATTTATTTAGTCTGGTTCTACTTGTTTTGATGTTGAAATTCTAGCACTGCATAGGACAACTTTCTCACATAAGCCATTAGAAAAAAAAACCAAATATCATAGTAATGTAGCACTATTACCGTCACAGAGTAGAAAAGAAGAAATGAATGTCAGATTTATATGTAATGAACTCACTATAGTTTAAGGAGGATTAAATACTTGCCCTGTATTGTAACACTCTCAGCAAATGAAATTACTACACCATCTGCTAAAGAGTGACATAACATCCCCTGTAAGACATTGTTCATATTGTTACTGAACTGCACAGTACGAGCCTTGCTAACTTAATGGGAATTACATGAGGATCTGTAGCAGCAGGCTGTTTCTCCCATACCACACTGTAGCAAATATCAATTCTTCTTTACCAAAGAAAACCTAAGACACATATTTGGGATATTCAGAGCACTCTAGCTCATCAACACTGGCATGTGAGATAGATTAACCAGTTTAAAACATTTCTTTAATATACACCACCTTTGACTCAAACAACTCTGTGCTTTTATTTTTCAAAGAAAAAAGACATAACAAGAAAAATCCTTTAGACTATGTCAAAAAAGGTAAATCTCAGGCAGGGCTACCACTGCAATGTGTCTTAATCCCCTTGTTCTCTGGAATGAACAAGGAGGGCAAAAATCAGCACTGAAGAATTTAATGTACCAGCTCTGTGCTTACACCAGCTTCCACAAAACTTTCTGATCCATCTATGGAATTAAACCATTGCCACAGTAACAAGCAGCTTCTGAAAGGTGTTGTCACTTTCCTTGCAGTTTCTCCCTAGCATTCCTCCAGCTTTTCTGCACTGTTGAGATAGCTCTGTAGAATGTAAAGAGAAAAAATAAAAATACTGATGATGGATACTGCCATTTTTGCAGGCTGGAGAAACCCTATTATGTCAATTACTGTGGCCCAGAAATTATCTGTTCCAGTGCACCAAGACATGAGTCTAAACACACTGGAAATATTAGTATTAGTCAAACTCTTGGGCAGCTCCCAGCAAACGGCCCTTGAAGAACAAGTGATGATGACTACAGAGCAGGTCGGCAGAGCACATCACGGCTAAAGGAGAGTCTACAACACCTTTTCCACTTGCAAACTTTCTCCTGAAAGACTTAACTGGGAGCTCAAAAAGAAAAATTATCTTCCTTCTACACTTACTGAAGATCTTTGCTCTTTGGGGAAGGAAAACAAAGGAAATAATCATGAGAAAAACAAAGGCACATAATCACATTTTTTCTGTGCTTTCACTTCAAAGTATGGACTGGTTTTAAATGGATAGTTAATAAATGAACAAGTGACTGGATAAATGTAAGCATAATTTAGGGTCACAGCCTGCTGATAAAACAGGAAACATTCTGAAATAAAATAAGCTGTAGATACAGATATCTGATCAATTTGAATTGTAGTTTCCTTTAAGATAAACACCAAAATAGAATTTTGGGTCTGTATTGTGTTTTAATCCCAGCTGACAACTAAACACCACACAGTCACTCGCTCACTCCTTCTCCCCCAGTACAATGGGGAAGAGAATAATAATAAAATAAAATAAATTTTAAAAAATAAAATTCTTGGGTTGAGATAAGATGAGTTTAATAACTGAAATAAAATAAAATTAAATTACTGCTGCTACTGCTACTAATAATAATGAGTGTATCACAATGAAGATAACAAAAAGAGAGAGAAATAAAACTCAAGGAAGATAAGTGATGCACAATGCAATTGCTCACCACCCACTGACTGATGCTCAGCCGGTCCCCGAGCAGCTATTGATCTCCTCTGGTAAACTCTCCCAGTTTATAGACTGAGCATGATGTCATATGGTATGGAATATCCCTTTGGCTAGCTTGGTCAGCTGTCCTGTCTATACTCCCTCCCAGCTTCTTGTGCACTTCTTCGCTGGCAGAAGCTGAAAAGTCCTTGACTTAGGATAAGCACTGCTTAGCAACAACTAAAACATCAATGTGTTATCAACATTATTCTCATTCTAAATCCAAAACAACACTGTACCAGCTGCTAGAAAGAAAGTTAACTCTATCCTAGCTGAAAACATGACAGTCAGATTTTCCAAAATTCAATACCCACATTGGATATTGAACCAACATTTTCAAAAGAGTAATTACATTAGGGATGTTTAATTTTCTGATTTCCCTCTAAATTGAAAACTGTGTTGGGTTTATGTGGTAAGGTGTTGGTAAGGTTTTGGTAGCAGAGGTGGCCTCCGTGAGAAGATGCCAGAAGCTGCCCCAATGTCATACATGGCCAGCTGGCTTCAAGACAGACCTGTCAAAGCTGAGCCCATCAGTGACATTGGTAGCACCTCTGTTTTAACAAATTTAAGAAAGGGTAAAAACATTGTGCTGCAGCTGTGAGACAGGAGTGAGAAAATGTGAGAGAAAGCCTTGCAGACACCAAGGTCAGTGAAGAAGGAGGGGCAGGAGGTGCTTCAGGCACCAGAGCAGAGATTCCCCTGCATCCCATGGAGAAGACCATGGCAATGCAGATTGTTCCCCTGCAGCCCATAGGGGACCACAGTGGCACAGCTATCTGTGGAGGACCCCACACCAGAGAGTGCCCTGAAGGAAGCTGCTGCCAACGGAGGAGCAGTTTTTCTGACAGAAACTGCAGCCTGTGGGAGATCAACACTGAAGCAGTACATTCCTGAAGGACTGCACGCCATGGAAAGGACCCATGCTGGAGCAGCACATGAAGAACTGCAGCCCCTGGGAAGGACCCACATTGGAGGGGTCATGAAGGACTGTGTTCTGTGGGAGACACCTCATGCTGGAGCAGGGGAAGAGTATGAGGAGGAAGGAGCAGCAGAGACAAAGTGTTATGGACTGACTGCAACTCCTATTCCCGTCTCCCTGCACTGCATGGAGGGAGGAGAAAGAAAAGTCATGAAGTTGAGCCTGGGAAAAAGGAGGATGTAAGGGGAAGGTGTTTTTAGTTTGTTTTTCTTTTATCTCTCACTATCTCACTTTGTTATTATTTGGCAATAAATAAATTACACTAATCTTCCTTAAGTCAAGTCTGTTTTGCCTCTGACAGTAACTGGTAAGTGATCTTATCTCAATCCACAAGGTTTTTTAATCATATTTCCACCCCTATACTGTTGAGGAGGGGGACTGATAGAGCAGCTTGGTGAGCACCTGGCAGCCAGACACAGTCAACCCACCACAAAAATTGAATGTTTGTATGTGTATATGTATGTAATTGTAAACAGAAAAATCAAAACTTTTTGAGTTTAACTATAATGGAACCTGTGTTCAGATGCCAGTGTTATATTCTCAGACTTCACTTCTGAGACACAAGCCTGGTTCCATCCCCCCGTTTCCCTATTGGCAGCCATGTGAACCCTTCTCTTTTTTGTAGTGTTGTCTCTGACTAACTTCATAGCTATTATACGGTACGACTACATTAAATGGTGAAGTATGGTGCAGGTTTTTCAGCTCGCATCAGTCCAAGATGATACATCAGCACATCAGAGAAGACCATTCTGTGGAGATAATAGGAAGAAAGGAGAGTAAACTCCTTCCAGATAACACCATAAAGAAACAAAACATGTCACTTTTGATTGCTGCTGCAATAACTGAGATGATGAAAGATACTGAAGAGAATATCATATCTGTATTTGAGATCTTACTGTGAAAACAATACCCGAAGCTGTATTTTTTTTCCTTGTAATTTATCAGTGACAAAAAAAAAAAATAAAAAAAAAAAAAAAAAATCAATGATCAGATTTTGACTCATAAGGTTTCCTAACACCTGTGAGTTTTGAGACAGGTATTTGTTTTAGGGAGTACTTTAAGAAATATAAGGTGGGAAGGGAAGTGGTTTGACACATAGGAAGAAGCATAGTAGAAAACGAAATCGGGTATGGCACAAAGAAGATATTCATGGACCAAGAAAAACAGGATAGAAAGCGAGGAGGTCAAAATCAGTTCAAGGCTACATGAAAAGTCCTAGGAGCCAATTAGGAGTTAAGTCTGACACAGAAAGGGAGAGAAGCTGGTAAAGAAATGTAAGAAAGGAGGTAAAATAGCGAATGGAAAAAACAATAGGCACATCTGCTATGCAGTGAGGAAAGATGATCTGAAAACTCATCATCGCTATACCATGGCTGGCTGAGAGTGTCTCCATATTTTCAATTGCTCTGCATGAAAGATGGAAGGATTATGGCATAAAGGTGTGATTAAAACACTGAAGAAGCAGCTTTCTTTCTTCCAGTCAGAATATTCTATAATAACTCTCTCCCTCTCTGTTACCCTCTGAACTTCTCACAGGTTACAGGCATCTCATATTTTTGGTGTTGAAAATGTCAGAAGGTTCTTCAAGAGCTCACCAGAACTACTTCCTTGCACTGATGAACAGTGGATCCCCAGGGCATGAAAACAAGACAACTTTGAAATAAATGGGACTCAAACACCTAAAGATTAACTTGGTGTTTATGAGAACAGATGAGAAAGACTAAACCACCCCATTAGCTACCACTTAAATTAAACTTAAATTTCACCTTAATTAGGATCTAAAATGATGGCTAGAATGTTAACTGTGGCACCCTGCTAAAGAACTAAGCTTTGTGCTGTCTCTCCTCATTAAGATGGTTGCCACCATTACATGTATTGTTCTCATATATCATCCAGTCACTTTGGCAGATGTAGCTATGCACAGTGAGTGTCACACTGCTCACAGTTAATGACACTGGGAAAACAATATGAGCCCCAAAAGCAGGGTACAATTGAGACCAGATAGCATGAAATAAAGCAGATTACTTTCTTTGCCTACTGGTATTAAGTAGAATTGGTGTCAGTCAACTATAAGCACTTATTGTGGAACACTTGAGTTCCTCAAAGGGCATTTTTACTGCTAAATACTTTAACAGTTATGAAAAATTAGTCAGAAGTAATCCAGTGCTAATATACAATTCTATTTTTTACTTTAATGTAACATAT
>NW_010311306.1:43269-57041 GCF_000700745.2 Antrostomus carolinensis | reverse complement strand
TCAGCAGGTGGAAGCCAATTTATACTTTTTTTTCTATATTAAGTTTCCTTATTGCAACTAACTATAGAGCAAGCTGTTGTATCTATATCTAACTATAAAAATATCTGCATGGGCGGGAATTTGAAAATAAGAGTTTAACAGAAGGTTTTTAGTCAACTATTTAGCATATTTCATTCTCAGAGAGCAGAGATACCCTGAAGAAACTGAGATATATTATTTAAGAAAGAGTATTGTCATTTACTGTCCATCCCATTTCATTGTATTTAGCTCTACATTGCCAATTCTGTTACTCAGAAGCTCACTGGCTTTGTTGACGGAGGCAGGTAATACACTGCATTGATATTTCAGTGCTCTTTGCAAGTGAGGCTCTGCAAGCGTTTGAGGAAGGAGAGAGGGAGAAAGTCAGCTCTTGTAGAGGGTGCTTGGAAGTAATGTTGGAGCATCTTCCCCTTTTGTGTGACCTCAGTCACCTGATCATAAATGCATATACATATATAAATGCATATATATATAAGCACATATACACTTAAGATATATATTTGCTTATGTATATACATATGTGTCAGGAAACATTGATGTAGCAAGTAGTTCCTTGGATATAGATACCTAGATGTGATCTAAGTGCCCACACTAAACCCTATTTTTCCTATGGATACAACTTCTGACAAAATTACCTATTCTCAGTTACTCAGTCCTCCAAAAGTTTCTCTGCAAGTTATGTTGTCTTGCACAGTTGTCTACCACAGTGCGCACAGACCTCATCATTTTGGAGTGTCACACTCCAAAAGTCACCTCTTCTGACCTGCAAAGTATCCTTCTCATTACCATGCTTCCTTGAGGAGATAGTGTGTATGCAGAAGACTATGACCTGAGGCTCAGAGGGCACCAGAGTCCTGACTCATATCTATTGCAACCTTTTCTCTTTGCATGGTTTTACACACCCTGCCAGCTACACAGACTGACTTCACATGAATGCAGGAGCATTGCCAGAAACGCTGCAAGGAGAGCAGATTGTCCTTGGATGCAATGTAACGTATGTGCCAGGTCTGTGAGGAACTGGCTTCACATGAGGCCACAGCAGAGAGACCACTAGTAAGCTCTTCATGGGCCATTCCCATTGAGGCATTGGGACAGGTGTGGAGGGCAGGTTACAGTGCAGCACTGCAGATTCATCAGCACACTCACAGACAAGTGAGTACACCACCCTGCAGCTGAAGCTAACAAGAGACGTGTGAACTCGATAGCTGAGACTATGTGCTTCTCCTGGGTCAGATGGATACTATCCACTGCAGATATCCAGCTTCAATACTTGCCTAATCATGGAGTCAAATAATACATTTTCTCTTTCAAGTGGAGTAAGCTAAGAAGGTACAAAAATGTGGCTTTTATTGGTGTTTGAATTCACGGTTCCAGCATTGCCTTACTCATTCTCTTCTGACAAAGAGGCAAATTACAGTTTGAAAGAAGGCCTGTGATGCCCAGTTTTGAAGGTAATGAAAATCATAAGCATCACAAACTTATGTGACCCCGACTATTTTTCAAAAGTGGAGACACAAAACCTTCACTTTGGGCATTTTATGTTATTGATTACAAAGAAACCAGATAAGTGAGGCTTTGCTCTGAATGCCACTTTTTAAAACAGGCATCGCATGCTACGCTTCTATGCACACAGAAATTAAATCTCATGGCGATTATTAAAGCTTTCCAAACTGAGCTGAGTAAACATTCCTTGCTTCAGTGCAAAATGCCATAAAATCAAATAGCAGTTGCTATGATCACTGGGCATTTCCTCTGATCAAAGAACAATCATCCTGTGTACTGGAGGCCCCCAGAAGCTCAGATGCCCATTCTGTGGTAATTCTCACATTGTTCTGAGGCACTGAAGGCTGAGCCAGACTTAAAAGTAAAAGTTGCTGTACTCTGTACTGAAATCGTCCAGGTACAACCCCAAAAGATATCCTCTGTGAAGAGGAAACATCAGTTCAGTGGTTCACCTCCGAGGGACATGTGGCTCCATGAGTAAGGTTTTCCTGCCTTTACTAATGGAAGATGTAGGCAGGGAGGCACTGGGGTAAGAGCCACACACAAGTGGTAGTTGGTCTCTCCATCTAGGAACAGTGTTGCCTCTGTGAGTAATCCAAACAGAAAACAACTACGTTTGTCGATCAAAGTTACTGATCAAAAAGGAGTGTCCCACACAGTGGGAAAAAGTGGAAAAATGTGGGACTACATGATTAGACCATTGATTCTGTAGATATTCTGGCCCCATGTTAAGAATGTCCCTTCTAACTAACCTGGGTTTCCATTTTGGAAACTTATCATGGTTCATGAGACAGCCTGAGAGGGAGAGGTGCTTTGTGTGCTCCTGAAACCTTTCCTGAGTCTAATTGTAGATGCTACCATGTCACTAAACAGCTGATCTTTTCTTTTGGATTCTCCTCCTGCCACAGCCTTGAGGTCGACCTATAGCTCTGCTGGTCCCTGCCAGGGACAGGAGAGTAATCAGAGGTATTATTTTCCTGTGAGTCTTTCCAATGCAGAGCTGAATGTTTCCAAGCATTTGTCTATAGGGAGATCCCACTGTGAAGTACAATTGTATTCAGTGAGCTGAGTGAAAAGTTTCATATATAAAATTGAATTGACAGAGTAGGACATTACTAACAGCTTTGAAGTTGCAAATGAAATCTTTCTTAAATGTTCTTTCTGCCCCCTCTCACTTTCCTCACCACTGTGGTTTAAACATTAGCACAAGCAAGTTTTCTGCATTTATTGTAAAAAGAAAGTAAAAGACAGCATAACCCTTAGGTTCACACCTAATGCCCCACAAATCCCTGGAAACCTTTTCATTGCCTTGAATGGGATTTGGGTTAGGTCAATAATGAGTTTAATTAGCAGTTATGAATTGTTTCATACTGCTGCTTTGTCCCTGCTCTGTCAATGGATGATTTATGCGTGGAAAAAATCACAAGGGTTGAAGAATGTGTAATAAAAATCAGCTATTTGATATTTTATCTAACTATTGTGCATGCAAATGAAAAACATATGAACACCACATTTGAGAGAATGTGCTTCTGAGTGACCTAAATATACAATAGTGACTTCAGCAAAACAAAATAAGAGCCATAACGTAAAGATTTATAAGCCTATATTTAAATTACTGTATGTCTCCTTCAGAAGACCATATATGACTATACTATACTTTTATTTTCTGGCTGAATGACCATCAAAGATTCAGGTAGACCTAGCTACGCTACATGATATGTTAATACTGAAACCAGATCCCTCCCCATTCCTAACATAGACCAAATTCTAGAAACCGTAAAAATTTTAGAGCAATCCTGATTCACGTGCTCGGCATGTAAGGAGACCATCTCAATGAAAATTGTTCCATTCTGAGGGTCCAAAACAAAGGCAGGTTTTTGAAAACCTTCATAAAACTGGTATCTGAGATTTTGTGTATTATTGCAAGCAAGGACAATGGTAACTGATTAGATTTGTTTTATGTGAACAATCAGATCGTGTGACAGCCTAGTGAGATCTTTGAAGCTGAAACACTCAGAAAACTATTCCCAAGATGAGTTCTGGACTTCATTTCATCTAGACATTTATTAACTTATTAATCTGCCAGACTAAAAAGTGTGCTGCAGATGGATGTTGTGCTACAGACAGAGCTGTCACACAAGCAAACCAAAAGGAAGCTTTGGCTGTTGATAAAGAGCTAAAATGGAGAAATGACTGATTTCCCTCATGAAATATGGCTCTATTGCTAGGACACAGTAATAAGGCACAGAGGTAGATATTTCAATCACATATGATTGGTGTTTCACTTGTCAACTCAGTGCCAAAGATAAAGAGTGAAGGAAGAAACACAGCTGCAAAAGTGCTTAGATATACAAAGAAAAAAAAATAGTTAACATTTTCTATACAAAGATACCATCTAAAATTTCTCTAAGAATCAACTGGAAATACCTTTTCAGGGATGAGAACGAGGCACATAAGAACATATGCTTTCAATGAGTGTTGTTATCAGTTGTCTAAAAGAACACTAACTTCTCCATTATCATTATTCTTTTGCTATCTGCTTCAGATTGCTATAGACTAGCACTCGTTATGTCGAGTTTATGTGTCTTTTTTATTTCTAAATTCCAGATTGATGTTGCATGCACATGAACTGCAACTTTAACAGGCTAGCTCAAGAAGTCAGTTCATGAACAGTGCCTACCTTTTGTATACCACCCCTGAGTTTTCAAAGAAATGAGCTGATTCACAGCTGATAGACTTGATAAAACAAGCCTATCTCACACTAGGAAAATAATATAATATTTTTTCTCTGGCACTATTTGGTACTGCATGTTGCAAAAGGCCTCCCATTTATCAGGAATGGGTCAGAGCAGTAAAAACTTCAAAGGATTAGCCTTTGCTTTTGGATTTAAGTGGTTAAAGATTCAGTGTTTGAAAATTTACATACCATTCCCTAATATTTGTGGTTGAAAAGGTTATTTTCTGAATGAAAACCAAGACAACCTCTGAAAGCTCTTCTGTCTGAGTTAATGAACAGGTAAGGCAAGCTCTCTTGGAAGTCTGAGTTGCTTCCTTCACCTCAGGAGCCTGTTTTCTTTGAAATCTAATTAAGATAATTCAAATATCAATACTGATATGTATTTAATTTCTATAAAACCCAACAAAGAAAGGTGCATTTTTTTTTCTGAAGGAAGGAAAATCACAAATATATCAAACAGGCTTCTAGGAGTAGCTTATTTGAGTGGACCTGAAGGTAGTGTGGTTCTGCATTCCATGCGGGAGTACCAGGAATCTGATTTCTAGAGTACTGTGTAAATGCTGTTTCTCAGAGAAATATGCCTGAGAGGTATTCCTCAGTTCAAAGCCTCTCCTAGAGCACCTGGTTTGGTGTAAGGATACCAGTTGGTTGGGAGAAAATTTTAAGCTGCAATATGTTGGAAATGGCAATCCCACTATGGAAAAAGGCACCAACCATCTGCAGATGCTGTTATGCTTCCAGTTATTTGCATTTGCCTCCTCCAGATTTCTGGTTTGCCAATTCAGTTCAGTATATCACAATTAAGATCCCTAGATTCTCCTGTTTATTCCCCACGCTTCTTGCACTTGAACTGACTCACTGTTTTTCTTCTTCCTTTAACCTTTTTCTAATTATCAACATCTAGGTCACACTTTGGGGCTATAACAGTATCAGTCTCATTTATAGATTGCCTCACTAAGAAGTCTGTAATGGAGGGAACTGTTTCCCATTTTTCTTAGACAGTCTTCCTCCTTACATCGCCACCATGTAGTCAAGAAAACAAAGATCTTGCTGGCAGCACCCTTGCAAGGGACCATGTATTTAAATCTAGGATACATCTGTCCCCTACTCAGGCCTGTAAGCTGGACTGGATGGATAAGAGAGAGCACTACCAAGTCCTCAGCTCCTCCTGCTCTTCCATTCGTCACTGCACAGCTTCTCTGATCAGTTCAAGATCAATACTCAGTGTGTGACCATCTGGTTAAAGAGCTATCTTAACTTTTTTACAGCACCTCGGAAATTTGAAAGCACCACAGAGCTTCTTAGGCAGCCCATTTCACCATGGTTGCTGGTTTAGGTCTGCAGATAGAAGTAGCAGAATGACCACCTTCCCTTTAGGATGAACTGAGGTCTGCAGGAGGAGGAATGAGGAGACTCTATTCATTTAAAGCACAGAAATATTTTTTCTAATTAGCAGTGAAGTGAAAGCAATTAACCCAGTCTTTCTTTCTGGTCTGACATAGTTAACTTTGAAAGGTATAGTCTGGAACAAGTATCTAACATTGTTCTTTGAAGAAAAGTTGTTGAGATATCTTGTTATCTTTCTTTCAAGGAAACATGAGGGATAAAAATCTCCTTCCTCTTAGTCTAAAATCCTAAAACAACATTTCAACATTTCTGCCTAAGTGTTCTGCCCACTAGTTGTGTCATGCTGGTCAAGGGCACCACGTGTCCTGCAAGCCTACAATCCCCTGAAAACTAAGACTGAATTTAGCATTCTGTTCCTAAATTATGGTCTGTAAAATGTAAAATAAATTACCCAACACACAAGCACATAGTTCCAGCTGTGCTTCTCTACAGGAAGCAGCTGTCCTGATGTATGCACTCACTGTAAATATTTAAATTGAAAACAGCAAAATTTTTCTTCAAAATATGAGCAAACAGTATCGGCTTATCTCTGAAAGACACCTTGGATGTCATCAGTGAGTTTTACATCACAGACACTAAAATAAGTAGATGAAATGTCACAGGCATTCTTTTTTATTATCTCTAATGTGGGGTATATTGTATGTATCTTCAGTACTGACTGAGCAATCAGGGAGGTGCTCCCAATAAGCAGATTTCTGAAAAGGGTAAAAAATATTTATGTTGGGGAGAAAAAAACAAAATGAAAACTATTTTTGTTTCTTGTGAGTCATCTTTAACTCTGCCAGCTGACCAATTATTTCCTATGCCAGAACAAAAAAAACACACTAAAAGACTACAAAAATAGAATGATTTGGTGGCAAATTTGCAATGAATAAAATAAAACCAGGTTGTTTACATTGTGAATTAGTAAGTAATATTTTCATGCTTTGAAATTCGGAGGGAGGGAGCATTACCTGAAAAGACAGTGAGACAATCAAGCCCCAGAGGGACCTGTATGCAACTGGCTTCATAAGCCTATCAGGCATGGAAGCATGGAGGGACTCGGAGTGCTCAAGTAAACATCCCAGCAAATGTGTCTGCAGCGGATAAGATGATTTCACCAGCATCACCTCTGTTTGGTTTTGGGGGCATTTTCCTTCTCTTCACTGTTTAAAGATAGAAAAATAATTAACAAGGTGAGTAACAATGACTCCACGGGCAGCAAGGAAAAAGGTCTGCTGGAGGATATTGAATTATTGCTGGGTGACAGGGGTGTAGAGGAGGAAGATCCTGAAAAGAATAAGTTCAGGGTCTGAAAGGTAACACAGGTCTCTTCTTCAGCCCCAGATGTAAGCAACCCACCTTCTACCAGGGGAAGGACAAAAAAAATCTTATTTATAACATGCACTTTTTTAGTGGTTGCCTGCCCCAAATCAGATCTCAGTCCAGAGAGCTAAACTTAATTATCTGTTCCCTCCTCTCTCCCCAGAGGTTTATTCTGATCCTTTTCCTAGTTATCTGGGTTGTTTTCACTCAAGAAAAGAAGAGAAATAGCACTCACTATGTCTTTGGGGTCACAAGTGGTGTTCCTCAGGGCTCGGTATTGGGGTCACCTCTGTTTAGTATCTTTATCAATGATCTGGACAAGGGATCAAGTGTCCCCTGAGTAACTTTGTGGATAGACACCAAGTTGTGCAGGAGTGTTGATCTGCTTGATGGTAGGAAGACTCTACAGAGGGATCTGGACAGTCTGGATCGATAGGCCAAGGACAATTTTGTGAGGTTCAATAAGGCCAAATGCCAGGTCCCGCACTTGAGGTGGGCGTTGGTCTCTTCTCCCAAGTAACAAGTGATAGGATGAGAGGAAACAACCCCAAGTTACACTAGGGGAGATTTAAATTGGATATTAGGAAAACATTTTTCACTGAAAGGCTGATCAAGCATTGGAACAGGCTGCCCAGGGAAGTGGTGGAGTCACCATCCATGGAGGTATTTAAAAGATATGTAGATGTGGTCCTTGGGGACATGGTTTAGTGGTGGACTTGCATTGTTATGCTTACAGTTGGACTTCATGATCTTTAAGGTCTTCTCCAACCTAAATGATTATATGATTCTATGACTCTACATACCATTTGTATATGGTGTCTATCATTAACTAACGCAGCTGCAATCTGTGAGGTACAAATACTTACAGTGGGGTCTTTGCGATTGGTCCATAGAAAGAAGAATTGTCTTCAAAATTTACTGGTTAATTTTACAAAATTAATAAAACGAGGTTTCTCAATGCATTCTATAAGGCAAAAACGCTAAGACTTACTTCCTTTCTTTTGTTTAGTAATGTTTCAGTGCAATTTCCCCTTGTGTTAGAGGGGGAAAAATCAACCTTTATTGAGAACAACAAAGTTTCCTGGTAGCTCTTTGTGTGAATTTACATCCCTATACTCTCCACTTCTTCATCTCCTCCCCACTTCATTCTAGTACCCAACTAGAAATATTTGTAAATAGTTTATATCACTCTGAAAATGGTTATTTTCTTCTGTGGAAAAAAATGAAGTATCCAAAAATTCCTATTGATATAACTTTTGAGAATCTACCATAGGCATTGTGGATGCAGCTGGGATATTGTCATACCATGACTCCTACCTTCTCTAGTTGTACGAGCAACTTGCAAAGTGACCAAACTGGAATACTACCTGCAGAAAAGAAGTCTTGGAACTATGTGCAGAAGCTTCTTTGTAATCCTGGGAGCCTTCACACAAGAGGTGTGCAAAGTGTACAAGCTGAAGCTGCTCATGGTTGAAACTAAATCAGTGCTATTCCAACAACAAGGTGATGGACATCCAGACCTACTTTTCTGTTACTGCTGGTCTGCTCCCCACAGTTAGCACAGCAGTGACAAGGGCATCCAGCTGCTGGGAACCTGAACTCTTGGTTTTGTAATGTTTGCATTTTTTTTTTCAAGCTATGGTGGTTTTAATAAATGTTTGCACATATTCACTGTCTGACCTTTAACTGAAAGTAACATTTTTGTATTTCTTTTGAATATGGACACTCATTTTGGCACAAATCACCAAGATGTTATGAAAATTGCTCATGAGTCTTGAAATAAGCTCGTGACATGTTTGATTTTACAATGAAATTTGTCACACTGTGTGCCCTGTGACCTTTCTGAAGTTTAGTATCACTTGATAAAGGATTCTCAGAACGGGAATGAGACATAAAGATAAACAGAGAGAGAATTAATGTTAAAAACCCCTTTATACTACTATGGACCTGTTTATTTATAATATTTTTAACTTTATAACACTATATACTAGTATCACTACTAGGAACGAGAAGGAAGGAAATTATGTGAAATGAGGACAAAAATATTATACAATGCATGTAGCTCGACAAGTATTCCTGATCAAAAAGGCCCCAGATTCCTTGCAATCCCTAGCCCAGTTTTGCCTGAAATAACTAATTTTGCAATTATTACAATTAAACTTTGATTAGTTTTTGTGTTAGTAGTCTGTGTAGTCACTAACAGATCTGGGCCCTTGTCCTTGATGGTGGCTTCTTACTACTATGTAACTCTCACCTTCTGTGTAAGAGCAAGAAGAGAAATAACAGACAAAAGCATTCTCTGCCTGGGAGATTAGAAATTCTTCACTGGCCCATATTTTCACTCAATCAAGATTGTGCAGGTTTGGGTTGATATCCTTCGGTGGTGGAGAAGACACATGATCAGTGCAGCCAGTGCAAAATGAGCTGCAAGCCATGAAAACAAAATTGAAGCTAGGTTTAAGCACTGATTTGGGATTTGGTTCAAGGTCTATAGAAAACATAAAAAATACTTCACTATTTTGGATTGATCTGAATGCAAACATCTTAAACAAACTTGCTTCATTTTTTAATTTTAAAATTTTTAATTATTTTTATTTTCCAGTCCTCTGAGTGACTTCTAACAAATGAAAAGTTGTGCTCCATTAGTCCAGAATATAAACTTACTGTAGGCTTTTGTCTATTGAGCTTTTAATTAAAAGAAACTGAATTAAGGATTGAAACTCATCAGCTGTGACTTTTGTTTTTAAATAGCTTTACTGCTTTCAGTATAAAAAATTAGCAAACAGAACTGTATGTTATCATGATCCATGAATATTCCATTGTGGTGCATACTATTTTCCAGATAGCTCCCTGAGGACTGTATTTTACTCTTATGTCTGGATAACACCTATAACAAACAAGAATCAATTCTTATTAAATCTTCCTATTATTCTGCTATTAAATTAGAATCCACACAATTTATAACCTTTTGTACAATAACCCTTCACTCATTCTTCCTCATGTCATCCATTTGTTCAGGACTTGCTGCTTTTCAGGCATTAGTGAACAATTAAACACACCGCCCATGAGATTACAAAATACTTTCTCTCTCCCTTTTTTTGGGTAATATAAACTGAATTTAAGATATTAATAATATCATTTGATCTCACTTCCTTGATTAATATTTTCAGTATTTTCCTTCGTTCGAAGTCCCCTTCAACACTGAGTATATCACATTAAACAATGCTCATTTACATGTTACCAAACTTTTGCAGTTCGCTTTCCTGAGCCAGACTTCATTCAAATTCTTTGAGACACTGCCTAGTTGTTTTTTCTGCACTGGAATTTATTCACACAGAAAACTGGACAGTAGAGAATGCCAGCAGGACAAAATTATCATCTAGTTAAGCTCTCTGCTTTCAGCCTGAATCAGCTACTTCCATGTCATCATTCCTTTATGGTTATTCAACCATCAATCTTAAAAGCCTTCACTAAAGAGGACTCCATCACATTCCTTGGCTCTCTCTTTCATTACTTAAATACTTACTCAAATACCTTTCTGAATTGCTGGCATAGTTCCTTTTCTTAAGACTAATTTTTTTTTGCCTTTGAAATGACAACTTTAATCATTAATTACATTTGGATTATATTTTATTCACAGATTATCTACCACCAGAAAAGCAAGGGAAATATTTTGCCAGATAAAAATGTCAGTAGATTAAATCCTTAAATAGATGAGAGCTAAATGTGGTTAGGATCTGGCAAGGCATAAATAAACAAACAAACAAAAAAAGCATTCAAAGAGTTAAGAGGCAAGAACTGATGCATTTGAAGGTAAAATAACAAAAATTAGTGTCTTCCCTCTGCCACTATAAATCAGCCAAATGAAATTCCCTTAGAGGGACACAGGGGTAAAGAATATGAGAAGATCCTGAATTTTCAATAAAGTATGATTACATGTTAAATAATTTTGCACAACGTAACACCTCTTTATAATTTATGTTGACAACAAATCATAATAATGTCTGTAGCAGATCATAATTAGGAAAATTAATTTTCTATTGCAAATAGAATTTTCTGCTGAATTATGAGAAAAGAAAAATTGTTGCAATGTAATGAGATGCCTGAATCTCTGAATGATAACTGGGCATATGTTTCTCCTTTAAATTACTCAGTTTAGGCTATAGTATTTCATATTTGGGGTCAATATTATACCTCACGTAATGAAGAATCACAATTTATTGCAAATTTCCCAGTTTATCTTTCCAGCTGGCTCATTTTCCACATTTGTTTTCTATATTCTTGCAATCAGTCTTTAATATCTAGCTTAACCTTTGGTAGAAAGAAGGAAATAACATAAAAAGTCATAGCCAAGGCTGGACAGCTAAAGTTACTCAATTTATATTAGTCTGAAACATCCCTTCAGCTGAATTCTTCAACAGAGTCCTAATTATAGGCACACAGACCTGCACTCATTTATTCATATGAATAAGCATTACTGACGAGTCTGGTCATACGGAATCTGTGAGGTCACAGAGCTGTAGGCATGTGCTCAAATAACTTCTGAATCACGGTCAAAAGGCATTGAATTGAATTGCATTGCTAAACAAAGACACACATTTTCAAAAGGTTAATAACAATCCCAAACAAAGTTGATGTTGTTAACAAAAGATATATTGTCAATATTATCAGGATATTTTTACTGAAACGTTATTTCCTGGACTCAGTTAATTACAGAGATCCTCAGGGTGGAAGTTTGTGGCCCACTGGCTTAAGGAGAAATAACTGAAATTATTAAAGTTCAAGGAACAAAGAATTGGAGTCACTAACAAGTCTCATAATCACTATGGTAAGAGTACTGTTTTCACATGTGAGGCATGACCCAATAAAAACATGCTATGAGACTGCAAAAAATCCTGTTTCCAGAAGCTCAAAGCAGGACCAATCCTTAAGAATCAGGAGAAAAAGACCTGTGTGAGAGTTTCACATGATCATTGTTTCTGCATCAGTAGTTCTTGATTCATTACTAGTTATTGCTTCCTCTGCTTTTGCTCACCAAAAATTTTGAAACTTTTGAGAAAGAGAAGCTGGAGGTAATTTTTCCCCATTCTTTCTCAAAAGTGTATTTCCTCCTCAAAAGGGAAGTCATGCAGTAATTCAAAGCATTTTCTTCCCTCATTTGAAGTCTTTTTCTCACTGATCTTATTTTCTGCCCAGAAGCTACAAATAGCAGAAAAGACTTTATGAGTGGGAAGATGTATTTTTTGTGAGACTGACCCCTGGAGACATCTTCTTGAATGGTCTGGCTAATGGCAGCAGACCTGTGGTGTGGGTAATTCCTTTTCACGAGATCATGTCTTTGCCAGGAGAGGATTTTTCTCTGTATTCTGGTCTAGGCTCTCATACCTAGCACAAAGAAAGAACTTTCTGGAAAGGCAGAGACATAGAATATAGTTTCCATTCTCAGCCTACAGGATCATCTTTGAATATGAACTATATTTGGGCAAAAAAAGTGATAGAACATTATTATTATAAATTAGTTGAAGAAAAGGCCAAATCCAAAAGACAAGTCCCTCTAGCAATTAAGAATTCTTTTAGCTTCTACAGACACAGGGATCAGAACAAAGTTTATGACGCGCTTGCAGGTTGCCTGCCACAATAAGGCTCAGATACAGCGATAATACAGAGATATATTAACCTTACTGATCCAGTCTGTAACAACTAGCTAGTTTCTTGTCCTCATTCTGTGATAATTTCACACAGGAATTGTGTTTGTGTGTGTGACATTATGTGCTTTGCCTACCATAAGGCTTATAAGTGCTTTCTTAGCAGCTGCATATGCTGGCAATAATTCACACAATGTTAAAGAACATTTTGATTGAAATATAGGAAATCTTTTAATGAGAAGGTTTAAGGACAGTTTTGGGTAAGCAAAATGTAATTACTCCTGATGGATCCTGTCTAGGGCATGGCAGCGGGCAGTCTCCTGATGGCACAGGTACTGTAAGATCTTTCATGGTTATGGTTAAATGGTTACAATTAGAAGAGACATCCGTATATACCACGTAACTACATCTGAGAAGGACTTTCAGTCTACCAGTGAAAGAGATAGAAAGAACAACGCCTGGAAGTAGAACAAAAATTGAATGCACAATTTCTTTACTTATTTATGTTGGGGTCAAATAACCACTCTAACAACATCCAAGGGTATTAGGCTGGAATTTGCCCTTCCAATGAAAGCTCTTCAAGCAGCAGGGCACATAGCCCTCTTGGATTGTAGTTACTGTTAGAGACAAAACCGGGGGTAACCACCTGCATTATATCCCTTCTAAGCCATGCAATCACATATCATATTGTCACTCTTTTATAAACAACATTTTTGCCCCAGGTTTTGGTATATCCAAGGCATAAGGAGACCTGCTTGGTGATGTAACTGCTTGATAAGCCAGGCTCAAGGAATTCAAATAGTTGTGCTTTGCTGAAAAATGCGATAAGAAAACATGTTTATCAGCAGAGCCACTCCTGTGCTACTGTATATCTCCCAGAAATTCCAGCTCACATTAGTTTAATAGTGCCACTAATTCATCTGTAGTTAATGGGTAATATTCACTGCCATTTACAGAATTAAGTGACTGGATACTAATCTCAAATTTGTCTCACCATAACTTGTAAGGGCTGACCTGTCAGTCCAGACACTGTGCAGATACAAATTAAAGCACTACACTGAAAGTACCACAGGAAAACTTTAAAGAGGCATTATCAAGTTGGTGACTTCCTTACATATACACACTTTTACAAATAT
>NW_010311306.1:33755-43228 GCF_000700745.2 Antrostomus carolinensis | reverse complement strand
TTTCTTGTCCAATATATGGCTGTTTAAAACCAAAATAATTGGTAACAACTCCATCATAAAGAAACCACTCTGGAAGGCGACGGAGAGGTGGCAGGTATCCCAAAGGAGTTGATTCAAAGAAGCTGAATTTGGTTTATTTTAGAGGAAGGTGTGGTCTTAAGGAATCCAATTGCAAATCTGTTTAATGTTGAATAGGCCATAGGTCAATGTTTTAAGGAACAAGCAAAGTTAACTTTCTGTTGAAGGAGATGCCAGATGTAAAACTGAAATGCTTATATGAAAATGCAGATGCATATATTTATGTCACAAACCAGTTCTGCCATGGCATTACAGATCATTCCAGCACAAATTAGTTGTAATAAAGAGATTTTGACCTAATTAGTCATCTGGCAAATGCCTGAAAATTCAATGCCAAAATTCATACTGTAATTCAAATATAGTTTTAAAAGTGAGTGGATATGATAAAGTGATAATATTCCAAATATTAATATTTTTCTTTTTATGGGATAAGTTACCCAATGAGTTCTGTTATAATATTTGATCAATCTGAAGTACCTAGTGTAAAGAAAATATAAGCAAAGAGAGAAAATATGTGTGTATTGTTCAGCATATCATTTCATGCCTATATAATTTATTATTAATATTTTCCCATCCCTTTAACTGTGCTAGGTGATTTACAAACACAGAGTTGAACTGAGTCTGAAGGACAAGGGCACCATAATATTACAAAGAAAACCTGAGATGGGACCTGAGATGGGAGGCAAAGGGATATAGTATATAATATGAAGTAAGAATTGGAACACAATTGATTATTCATCCTATTAACCTCTATACCATTCTTCATTATTAGAGACACCTATCAACATTGGTATCTTCCCTGCATGTATTCAGATGTAAGGAGCAGGCAGGCAGACTAAGGACCTAGAAAGTGCAGACGTGGGGTGATTTTTAGAGCATCATGGAAGCAGCTAAGGAAAATAACTGAAAATAAAACATCAGTCTTCAAATAACTTTTTTTTTTTTTTTTTTTTTGGAGGGTTGTTATTCCCTCCAGCTCATTATCATCTACCTTTTAAACTCTGCCTTATTTTATCATTTTAGTGAAACAAGTTTGTTTTATTTCATTGAAGAGGGCCTGCACTCATCTTTTCTCACCCTTTTTATATGTGCTCAATTGTAACTAATTGTCTCATTCTCAGTCCTATTAAATGCTGATAAGAAGAGAATCTCAAACCCTGTCACCTCCAAAAAGCAGAGGTTTAAATCTGAAGCCTAGTTTTACAGTTCAGGTTTTTATTAATTGTGCAGTACATAGTATGTTGCTGTATCATTATTGTTGGATAAATTCAATGGACCTGAAAGTCAACATAGCTATTCACCATACACCTGGTTAATGGCATAAATTTACACAGAAATACATTATGTAAGGGATATAGAGCGTAGAAAAAATTACAATGAAAAGCTAGGAAAGGTCCACTGCATTTATTTTTTAAAACTTAGTTTTCAAGGAATTTCTCATCTCATTTTCTTTCTAAATACAAGTCCCTCATCTCACCAGTAACCTTTTCATAATCCCTTATTCCATTCTGTCCCTGTAATGGCTGGTGGCCTTGCCTCTGTTCAAAGGCTTTTTCCCAGCTGGAAACATTTCCTAAAATAGGAAAAAAAGTTGCTTGATTTTTAGCTAACTAAATGCAGCTGGTTACCCTTAGAAAGAAAGGGAGGAGGAGGAAGGGGAAAGAAAAAAGAGAAAAAGAGAGATTAATTCTTAATTTTTACCCATATTGAAGTTATCTGATTATCTTAAAAAGCCAGTATTGTTAACATGCTCCCTCTGCCTCAAAAGCACTGCAAGCAGTAGCTTGCCTTGGAGCATAAATGTTGGGCTAGAAGCCAATGAACCAGTTCAAAAAACAGAAGGTCTGTCAACGCTCAAAGAAAAATCCCTGCCCCTTATTGAACCGATAAAATGCCATTCCTTTTCTTTTCCACCACCTCTATGGAAACTCCTTTTCTATTCCATCATCCTCCAATTGAGCCTTGCTATTCTTCTCAACCACTGAACTCCAATATGGTTTGTCTATCTTTCTCTCCCTCCTCTCCTTAGCCTGTGATCTCAGCCACCTTTGTAGCTCCCATTATCAGCCCCAGCAGCATCTCCACTGTGCTTTGACTGGCAGCACAATCAGAGCTTGTTCTCTCTGGGATGCACAATGTGCTCTGGGGAGTGGAGCCCCCCTTGCACAAGGAATTATACTTCAAAATCAAAGGGGCTCAGGAATAACTGGCAGAACCAATGGGCCCCATGATGAGCATCTACAATAACTACTTGCCACCCAGTTGCCTTTCAAGGTTTGTGGAAAAGCAAGGAGGGATAATGAGAGTTTGCTGAAGAGTCAGAAAAAGAAGGAAGAAAACAGCATTTGCTGTCACTGAAAGAAATCAGGGCAGTGGGGGAACTAAGAATAAGCGTAGAGTTTGCAAGAGAGAAGTTTGAAAATGCTCCAGATTACAAGGAGGCCTTAATAACAATGCTCAAAGAAGATATGGTCACCATAAGGTGCTTTGATTGGACCCGTTATTGTATTTAGGTGCATCTCACTTGAGGTTAACTCAGGTATTCAGGACTGTCTCCATCTTTAAGACATGTTATATTTTTCTGATCATAAATTCTCAGTATACACCCCTTATGTTAAGCAGAGAGTGAAGCCTCTCTGAGAGCAATACAAAGGTGTTAATGTTTGAAAGCCTATGCAGATTATCTTAAAGGTAGGTCTACCAATCTATTGGTCTACTTGTTTCAGATCAACTTTGAGAACTGTCCTCACCCAGATTGAACTGTCCTCACCCAAATCAAACTGTTAAGTCTCTCTTCCTTCATTCATAACAAATACTTATCTTGCAATAACTTCCATTGTGCTAGGTCCCTCCCAGAACTGGTCTTGGATCTTCTGGGACTGTTTCTAAGAGTGGGCAACAGGGACAAGAAGGCAGGTGCAAAAGGGAAGAAAATCAGGAGCAGGAGAGGCAGGGTTGATGTTTGCTGATAGCAACTGCTGACAATCCACAGTTTTCAAGGATGTTCTGAGCATTTTTCAAGGATGTGCTGATTAAAACATAGGCAAGGACAGGCCTGTTGGGAAGACTTAAGAGCAAATCCTGAAGTTCAGCAGAACTTCCCAGATGGGGCTGGACAGCTGCTGGGGTCAACTGAAAATGTTTGTACAGTATTTATAGCCCAAAAAAAGATATATAGTACACACTGCATATACAAGTGGCAGACTTAGGCCATTGTCTCACATCAGTGTAAACACAGGCACTGTGTAATTCTGGAAATCTGGTTTAATATGAAGATGGCTCATTCTGGGAGAGCTCTAAGTTTTCCACTTACAGACTTTCCCTTGATTTGTGTTGCAGGTGTGACATAGCTGCTTTAATAACAGGTCCTGAATCACCAGAAAATTCTAACTTAGCATCCTAAGGACAGTAAAAATTGGTTTAGAGTTAATTTGATACATAGTGCTAGAAGTTTTAGTCAGGAGATTACTGACACTGGTGAGGCAGAAACCTTTCAGAAAGAATGGAAATAGACCTGGCAGGGAGCACTGATTAAACTTTTCAAACTACTTGTGCAAGGTTTATGCAGGAAAGTTGTAAACAAAACAGAATTGCACACATTCATGAACCAAATGCAGAAGTAAACAGAAAACTTTCCAGAGCTCTCAAAGGGAAAAAAAAAAAATCCCTTTTAATGAAAACAAAACCCCCCAGCATTTTTAGGAAACTCAGGCATTGTGAGAGTTCCTATACAGGAAAAAAAAAAAAAAAAAAAAAAATGTCATTTTGCAGCTTGTGAGAAAGTGAACTTTAATGTTATTTTTATTAAATTGAATTCACCCTACCCAGTAGCTAGGGAATATCACAGTATACAGCTGATAGACATTTGTAAAGGCAACTATTGGGAAGAAATAGGCATGTTTCTTTTTTTCCCTAACATGGAAAGAGGAGGACATGCTGGAAAGAAAGGATAGAGAAAAAACACTGCTTCATTTGTTGCCTTTCTCTTATGAATACAGAAATTCTTAAAAAATATTTATGAATATCCATTTATCATAATCATTCTCTCCAAACTAGGTAATGTTTAGGAAGTTTTTGCTTGTAAATATCTCAAGATGCCTCCAAACTCAAGAGTTTGCAGGACTGACAGGGCAAGAAAATGAAATTGACTTAATCTAATATTATCATTTGCCCTGAAAACATAAAAAACATTGAAGAAGACATTTTAACCCAAACTAGTAATGAAAATGTTCATAATCAATGGTCACTTCCAGAGCAAAATTAATATAATGGCTATTTTAGGAATAGATTAATTTTAGGACAAGATGGCCTGAGATGTGCCAGCTTCTCCTCAATATCTAAAGAAGGAGGCCTCAAATAACTAAAGACTGAGTCTACATGACAGACATTTAATCCTGAACAAACAGATCCCATCCAGAAACTCTATGGATGATGATACAGCTAGAAGTTATTGGTCTAGTGTCATATCCAACCACTGTGAATCTTGGACTTGTGGGTTTACTAAGAAAAAACATTCAGGCCAAAGGAGAAGGTATCTAGATCAGAGCTGAGCACTTCTGTCCATCTGTGCACCACCCTTTAGCTCCTGAACAAGCCACAGCAATGCCATCTACAGGTATTACCTAATATACACATAATGGATGTGCTTGCTAGATCCAGGCAGCTCAGCAATTAGGTAAAAAAAGTAGTTTTGCCTAGTTTCTGCACAATAATACTCCAATTTTATGGCAGCAATAACCAATGGATTTGCAGTGCCCTTTTTTTCTCAGTAACATTCAAGAAGCACAGAGAATGGCAAAGGTACAAGAGTAAGTATAGTTAAAGCATTTACAGAGACAGATCATTTATGGTCCACATCACTGTTATTTCCTAAAACATCTTGTATCTTTCAGAGTCAGACTGGCCAAAGAATTCACAAGGTACCAAGGCAGTGACCAGATTTTCAAAAGAAATGCACACACTGCATAGCCAGCTTTTCAGAAGGTATGACCATAAGGTACCGTTATCTGCGGAGGCACAAACACCCTTTCGAAAAATCATTGTGGATGCTATAAAACTTGAAACCTGACCAAAAGTAGTGAGGACCACGAGTTTTGCTTCACATGAAAGATTTTAGTGTCATTAAGCAAGGTGACGCATGGACTCAAAAGAAAGAATATCACCTCTTGAAACACTGACACCACAGAGATTGTCCTTGGAGGTCTTCCCATCCAGGCAGTGATCCCAAATAACCCTGCTCCTTTTATGCAATGTGGCATCCAGGGCTCAGGATGATAGACTGCAGGCCATATGCTAGATCTTTTTTTTTGCTAAAAATAGGACATTTTTTTCTATCCTGGTAGGGACAAGTCAGTATAAATGTGACCAGAAACCTGGCACAAATCCATAAGGCTGAGATGAACAACAGAGGTCATTCCTTCAGGCTTGTCAGACAACAGCCTAATCAAAATCCTCTAAGGACAGGAAAGGGGGGAACTGGTAGCTAAGTTTATTTTCCCTCAAATGCTTCCCTCACTCTTTGATCCCTATTTCTTTTGTAGAGTAACATGCACACTTCAGCCACTGCTGATGCTGATGGAAATGCCAATGCCAATGCAAACATCCTTTTTTATTCTGCACCCTCCTTCCCTTTGTCTCCTGGACACTGCCAGCATTAGACATCTAGCGTAAAAGATTTCAAAAGGTTAGAAAATGCTGGCACAGTAACTGTGCATACAGCTGCTTCCTCCTTCCTTTGCATTAGCACCTATTTCATGTTTAATAATAGCATGGAGTTGAATCTGAAATTCACTTGGAAGCTGTTAAACAAACACCAATTATTTTTGAGGGACATAATCTCCCTTTTGCTGACACTCCCTGAAAGCCCTGTCCTGCTGAGATTCCTGGAGGCTCCTGGAGAAGTGCCACAAGGCTGAGCTCCATTTCCTGAGCAATGTTATTGCCAGCCCATCTACTACCTGTCCAATTTCCCACTCAGCTGATATCCCTGTCTTTGTATGTTTGAATGTGCTACAGAAAAGACTATAAAGCACAATGTTTATGCCCACTTTGTGGGTAGATCACAACTCCTGACCTTACTCCTTCCTCATACTAGCAAGGCCAGTTTTATCATCTGGTCCCTCCCATTAATAAGAACTAGTGCTGTTGAATAGGAAACAAACTGACCATCGACATTTTCATGACCAAGAGTGACTCACTTTTCTGGATTTAAGACACTCCTTTTTCCCCACTATTGCCAGATTCTTGTCCTGCCCTCCCTCCAGGTTCCCACTAGCATGATTAAACGGCAGCTACACAAAGAGCTCATTGGCATCCAGTACAGAGGTGGGGGTACCAAGCTGTTCTGAGGAGGGCAGAAGAATGGGCAGGAACCCCAAATTGGAGTAGTTGTTGGCAGAAGAAAAATTTCCTTCATAAGTGGCTGATCTTCTTTAGTTTGCAGCCCACACACCCACCACGACCTCACTTCCCCCTTGACCTTGCCAAGATTCCTCACCACCTTGGTTGTGACAAATGCCACATCAACTCTTTGTGCTGCCATGATCTAACTGAGGCTGTAGCAAGCAAGGAAAAAGAAGAGAAGGCAGGAGTAATTTTTTTCTTTCCTTTTTTTTTTTTTTCTTTTTTAACCTTTCATTTTTTTCCTCTGAAATCACTTACAAGTGATAAGTCAAAGTGAAAAAGCCTCATGACTGCTGCAGAAATAGACCTTTGTTTTCTATCTTGAAAAAGGATCTAACCTAAAAGCTCCTGCAGATACACAAGATTAATTTTCACTACTTTGTTTCATACTACATATAAGCAGCTCTTGCTGAGTTTTAGATTTTATGGCTCAGCCTGCTGGCTGAAAATACTTTCTGTCCACTCCTGAAGCCTGATTGATTAGTGCTGCTAGCCAAATAGCAGTCTGTATCAGCAAGCCCAGGCAGGCAGGCTGGAACATAGCTCACAACACTTGTTTTGAATTCCCATATTTATACAGGAGCACACTGCAGAAAAGGCCTCGGTGCATAAGCAGGGACAGCATGAAACCTCCAGCTTGATTCCCTGAGCCCCTGTTTTGTAAACCTCAGGCAGATACTGGATGACATTAGGCAAGGAACCCCGTGAAGACAGAAGCATTGTCTAGAAGAGGCGGTCAAGCTGATCTCCAGTAGGACAATGGGACAGTGACAGAAATGAGTACACTGTATATACACAAAGCTTGCAATGGTCTTTCTCTTTAAGGCATGATGCTCACACATCAGGTTATACACTGGAAGAGGTGAGAGTGAACTGAGTGAGTTGTGCTCTGGGGTGTGAGACTTGACCATTCTTAATATGTCTCTAAATATGTCATAGCATGTGAATATCAGATCTGGATGAATATTTCTCCCAGTTCTGCACAGAATAGCTGTGCATAGAATAGAACATTGCAAGCAGATATCTCAGATTAAAAGACAAGGCAGTTCAGTAAAAAATCCATATGCTCCCTCTCTCTGTCTCTGCCCCCAACCTGGCTTGATCCTCAGAAATTAATAAATTAAACAGGAGTTCCCAGCATTAAATGGAAATACAAGGTGTGTTGGAAAGAGCTGTTAATTGGTACCCAGAATAAAGAAATCTGTCAATACATTGAGTGGCCCTGAGTTAAAATTTTTACGTCACAGTCTGATTTATTTTAAATAATTCCTCAGAAACAGAGCACTAAAACTGGAAAGAATGTCAATAGGAGGCAACAAAAATCCCTGAGTTAAATTGCCTGCCTGAAGGAATGGGAAATATACAAATTTCCCACTATACAAACACGACCTGGCACCAATGCCATGCTTGCCCTCCTGTAGCATCTAGCCTCTGATTTATCCAGGTGCTTAAAATGTCCCTTCTTCGTTGTCGTAATCGTCACAGTGTCTGAGCACTCCCGAGTGCCTCACTCTATGGCACTTTCTCCCATTTTACAGGTGGGAACAGAGAAAATAAGACTAGATGACTCACTGGAGGGTCCAGGGACAAAGGCAAGAACTGCACAAATACTCACCACACACTAGAGTTAAGCGACTCTTCCCTTAAGTGGGTACTTAAAAAGTTCTCCAAGGATTCCAGTATGCCATCTTAATGGAGCATTAGTTACAGCTTAACTCTAACAGAAAACAGTTTTAAAGATTCACTGGTTGGCTTCTTAAGATTGCCTTGCCTCAATGGCCCTGATCTTCAGTGATATGTATAGAACTTATTGCCATTGATTTCAGTGGGAGGTATTCATCTAAATAAAGCTAAACTGCTGAGTTCTTGAGCAGTGTCCTATGCCTCAGTCTTATGTCCTGCTAGGAGGATGGACACATTTGTCTCTAGTAGCGCTCAGGTCAGAGGATGCTGTGGTGAATTAAATATCAACCTTTACTTTCAGACTACTTTTTGGAGCTTTGCCTCTGTACACTTTAACTGCACTTCATCTGTGAGAGCATAAATTTCCTTCAGGCCCAGCAGGCAGCGTCTTTACTTAAGTGGTACCAGTAACAGAAGGGGAAAGAGAAGCCAAGTGGTTCAACTCTGAGTAGCACCATCCAAGCCAGCAGAAATATGAGGTTTTGATGTGTCATGTGCCTCAAAAAGTACTTTGGTTGGTTTCCACTCTCAGAGCACAAAAGAATAGTCCATATTTGTGCCAGTAAATCAAAGCCCAGCATTTCCAATGACAGACTGTTCTCAGGAACACAATGCAATATACGACACCTTCCCTGTGTAACCCCATTGTTGTGGAGGGTTGTGCATCTGTTCCTCACCTTGTAAGAACTGCTTAGACAGGATCAAGGTAATGAGGACTTCTGGGGTGGAGATTCCCTTTACATGTCACAGGAAAACTGTGTGAGTCAAGCTTGCAGGCTCGAAATGTGTGACTCTAGTGTTGGCCGACTTGAGTCTATGTTAAAGCATTATTTCATAATGTAGCTGTGAAAACAAATGCTAAAACCAAAAATGCTAAGTGCTGCAATTGATGCCTCTATTTACAGTCGTGTGGTTAAAAAGAAGCTTATGTGTTTCTCTCCCTTCATCTACCTGTGAAGAACTGTGAGACTGACCTAGTGCATGTTTGCAAAGTGAGTTGGAACACTGTTATTAATTATGGCAATGTACTATTCATAAGGTTCATTTTACAGTAGCATATCGATGCTGAAGCTCATGGAGGTAAACTTTTCTGCTACCTGAGGAACCAGAGGACAGGTGGGAATAAACTGGTTCATTTGCATAGATGGCTGTATGTACGCTGATGCAGGGCTGCTTTGGTTAAAATCCTTTTAAACTTTGATGATACAGATAAGGTAATCAAACCATATCATACTATTAGTAGACAGTTAAAAAGGACTTGATAGGAACTTAGGGAGACTTTATAACCCAGAACCACACACCACCCACAC
>NW_010311306.1:0-33711 GCF_000700745.2 Antrostomus carolinensis | reverse complement strand
GAAAGATTTGGGTATGAACTAGACCTTTCTTCCTTATCCCTTGTTTCCCATGTCCTGATCTCAATACACAGATGCCATACAACTGATCCTCAGAGTCCTCGGGGCCCAGAGCTTGGAGCATGTAGGGTGATGCATGCTTGGACACACTGATGTAGTCAATATGAATTTGAGGTTTATCCATAAGCCATTTTCACTTACTATAGGATAAGATAGTCTGGGGTAAAAGGGAAGAGGTATTTAGGGAGGAGCAAATCCCTGCTGTAACACCTCTGCATGAGGATCTTCAATCTCCATACTAGAAGCTATGCAAGAGGCACAGATGCTGTAAGCAGATAAGAAGGCTGAAGACACAGATACTGGTGCCATTGGGAGACGCAACCCAGACGAAGTGACACCCACACAACACCAGAGAACAGAGCTGCTGCTCACCATACTGGAAGCTATGCAAGAGGCACAGATGCTGTAAGCAGATAAGAAGGCTGAAGACACCAGATACTGGTGCCATTGGGAGACGCAATCCAGACAAAGTGACACTCACACAACACCAGAGAACAGAGCTGCTGCTCCCTGCATGAGACTTAGGAGCTGGAAATCTCAGATGTGGAGTGATAAGAGAAAGGCAGCTTGGTGGCAGATTGTGCCTTTAAATACATATAGAGGAAGCAAACAAACAGAGTCAACCACTCTAGTGACTCTCCCCACCTCCCTCTGCCACCCTCATTTACCCACAGAGAGATGAGATTTCAGTGGTAGGCTGGGTGACAGCCTTTGGGCTCATCCAGGGGAAGAACAACACATCAGAACTGGACCAAGGCCATGAGAATGACTTCTCCCAGTGGGAACAAACTGTTCACCAAGGGCAGTGGAAAGCCAAAGGCAAAAGAAAAAAACATTCACCAAAAAAAAGAAAAAAGAAAAAAAATCAGCACATGGTCAGGAGATATTCTGTGGCAAAATTACAAAAAGCTGAAGATGCCAATACTGGGGGAGCAAGTGTTTAGCTTATTTTCATGCTTATACTGGTGACTCACTGTTGTGGTGTTTTTAATAAATTATTGCTGTGTCCTTTTCTCTATTGTTAAAACTTCCTTTGTTTTGTATACTCAGGAAAGAGATCTTAAAGTCATTGAGGACAGGCTTTTTAAAAAAATCAGTTCAATGCCTTGCAGCAGTCAAAGAGGCAAATGGAACATTTAGAATTATTAGGAAAGGCCCAGAGAAAAGGTTCTCTCCTTGGGTCCCTGCGTAAATTCATGGTGCCACACATCCTGGATCTGGCATGTGGCCCTGCAACATGTTTTCAGACAGCAAAGATACAAAGAAGGGCAGCAGGGATGATTTTGAGTATCAAAAGCAAAAGCTTGGAAAGCACATGAGTAGGTAGAGAAATGTGGTGAAAGCAATGGCTGGAAGGGAAATGGTGGAAAACCATGAATGGTATGGGAAAGATACAGACTGGGAGGTGTGGTGAAATTATCTGTTAACAAGTTTAAACTGACATTAGAATGACTCAAAATTCAACTGCAGAATTTACTGTCACAAGATGATACAGAGGTCAAAACTATGAAGGGGTTTGGAGAGGAGAAGGCATATTGATGGAAGATCAGCGACTAATCAAAGGCAATCTCCAGCCCCAGTTGGCTTCCAAACTGTTGAGATATTACAGAATCACAGAACTGCCTAGATTGGAGAAGACCTTTAAGACCATTGAGTCCAATCACTAACCTAACACTGAGGTTAGGTTAGTGACCCCGACTAAGCCATGTCCCTCAGCACTATGTCTACACGACTTAAAAGTCTTCACCACTGCCTAGGGCAACCCGTTCCTATGACTGATAACCCTTTTAGTAAAAAAAAAATATTCGTAATATCCAATCTAAACTTTCCCTGGCGCAACTTGAGGCCATTTCCTCTTGTCCTGTCAGCTCTTACTTGGTTGAACAGACCAACCCCCACTTCACTACACCCTCCTTTCGGGCAGTTGTAGAGAATGAGAAAGTCTCCCCTGAGCCTTCTTTTCTCCAGACTAAACAACCCCAGTTCCCTCAGCTGCTCCTCATAAGACTTGTGCTCCAGACCCTTCATCAGCTTCGTTGCCCTTCTCTGGACACGCTCCAGCACCTCCATGTCCTTCTTGTAGTGAGGGGCCCAAAACTGAACATAGTACTTGAGGTGCAGCCCCAGCAGTGCCGAGTACAGGGGCACAATCACTTCCTTAGTCCTGCTGGCCACACTGTTTCTGATACAGGCCAGGATGCCTTTGGCCTTCTTGGCCACCTGGGCACTCTGCTGACTCATGTTCAGCAGCTATCAATCAACCCCTCCAGATCTCTCTCTGCCAAGCAGCTCTCCAGTCTGTAACACTGCTGGCGAAGTTTACATGTGTAAACTTTTCCTTATACTCCTCCCAAATATATTTTATTCTCCCCTTTCCAATAGACAATGACATCCCTCAGGGCCCCTCGTTTTCCCAGCTTTCCCATAAATGACTTGTGTGTTGGAAGGGGTCTCCATCTGAGTGGAGTCAATGGGGCACCTGGCAGACAGGTTCCTTCAGCCTTACCCCAGGTGTGATGCTTCAGGACATGGGATATGGTCGATGAAAGCTGTTTGCAATGCAGCAGAAAGGCTGATGCATGCCCCATAGCTGATGAGTGTTTCTCCAATTGACAGCCCCCCCATGCCCTCCCCAGCTCCCTACTGCTTCCATGACTCCTGCAGAGAGAGGCATGCAGTCTACCCAGCACAAAACGGAAACAACGCTGTGCTTCATTTATCAACCAGAAATGGAGTCTGAAGGAAGAATTGCGGAGACCAAGCACACAGACAGAAGCTCCGCAGTGTAGCAGCAGCAGAGATCTGCAGAGATCCTGCCTGCAATGCTGTATGCGCTCCACTTATAAAAAACAAACAAAAAATACCTTGGCTTAAAAAAATACCTTACTTTGTACATTGTTTGCACCACATGGAAAACATCAAGTATGCAAGATATATTTCCTGGCTGTTAAGAGAGTCATCTCAGGCCTCTGAGACAGCAAGACATGTCCATGTTTATATTTCACCCACCAATGAGCAGACATATGATGGACCTTCTTTTTGTTAATTAATACCAATTGTGCCCTTTCCTGCCTGGGTTAGTCAGTGTTCATTCTGCTCAGAGTTGAGTAGCTTTAATACATACATGCATGATGTGATTCTTGCATAGGTTTGTTATTATTCACCCCAAAGGCAAATCCCTCAAGTAGTACTTGTTGGCAGGACAGTGAACCTTAATTGTATTTCGCTGCAAAGATATCTTGCTGGGCTACATGAGACTTCGCATACAAAAATATAGTGGTTTTGTGTGGTGTTTTTCTCTCTTAAAAAGTATACTTTGATCACAATTTTTATTGTCACAGCAGAAGAAAAGTAAGTGAAAGGGACAGGGGGAAGATAATTTTGTCCTAGTGTTTCTTTAGACATCTTTCACGGATTTACAGTTCAACTGAAGATGAACAATTCACAATACCATAATCATGAAACCAATTTTGTGTCACCTCAGCAAGCTGACATGCTCAATCTCTTTAGCCCATCTTATCATACCAGTGTTTTGGTTTGGGTTTTTTAGTTTGGTTTTTTTCTTGCTACGGTAAGACTATAATTTTCTTCAGGGCTTGGATTTTATTTTCTTTGCCCTGTACAGCAAATAAGATGGTTGTAGGAAACAACTAAGCAGTAAAGACAATTTTGTCAGATATTAAACCTCTTCCAGATGTGTACAAATATCTGCATTCCTGGCAGTTTGTATCTGCTCCTTACTTTTGTGGGTTTTTTCTCCACATTCCCCTTATCAGTTGCTTAGGACATCTTAATGAGAAAGAAAAATCCTGTGTATACCATTTAATATCTACTTCATTGTTTAGACCAAAAGCATCTGGAAGCACCTGCCATGCTGGTGATACAAGAGCAATAAAATGTAAATGAATATTTATGCAAAATATTTATGCTGTTTATAGTGATATAACTACTCTATGCAGAAACCTACATGATGAAAGTTTATCGTATGCCTACACAGAATTTTGATTTAAGGAGCCTTTTAGATTATTCTCTGCCAATGTAGCACAGCAGACTCTGATTCATGTGTTTTTCTAGATTTCTTTCAATGGGTGAAAAAAAAGGTGGTAAGAAAGAGTTTACTTTAGGTAAATGTTTGAGTAGTAAAATGTCTCTCGTACATCTGCTCATGCAAGGCGTATATTGTGGCCTTGACCCAAGTACTGTAATTCTGAGGACAGAACTTCTGTTGTTCAATCTGAAGATTTAAATTATCAGTGATTCAAAAAGTTACTACCTGATCCTGACAGAGACAAACTTTTTGCTAGATCTTATATTTCAAAGCAAAACTAAAACCCAAGTATTAGACACAGAATCACATATGGAATGCAAAGATTTACAATGATTTATAATATTTACATTACTTTTCTAAAACAATAATAGAATCTAGGAAGCAGTGAAGAGAAATAGGTTTGGGATTTTTTTTCTCTAATACAAAAGCTTTCCAATTATTAGTTTTTAGGATAAATATCAGCATTCTGTCTTTCTGCCTGAACAATTTGTAATCCACAGTTACTGTCTTTATAGTAGTTTCCTACTGATGGTGGTAAAACTATAGCTAAAGCTAAAGATAATTTAAGAAATCAGTCTAAAAGCATTAGTCAGAAATTGGCATGAAAAATTCAAGATCCAGTCCCTGCACTAACGTTTATTCTGGTGGTGTTGGAAGTAAATGATTTGTGCTAACCTAAAGCAATTTGGCAGTGTGTTACTTTTTCTGCTAAAAAGTAATCTTTTTTCTGCCATTTTGTCTGTAATCCAAAATCTAAACCTTTCATTTCATAACAAAAGAGAACAATCTTTCACTTTTGTGATCACTGAGATAACCTTCAAAACAACAATGAACTGTAAACAATGCAGTGATGTTTGCCTCAGCAAGAAACAATAACCATGAGCCATTATTTGCTTCTAATCATTCATTAGGTAACTCGATACACTAATTACAATGTCTTCAAAGGAACTACAATGACAACATGTTACTATGCAACTTAAGATGTTTTTGAAGATTAATTGCTCTAATTAATGACAAAAAAGCCCATGCAAATATGAACTAATATCTGTGCAAAATATTTGCTTTACCAATTGACCTTTACAGAGAGGTTCCAGTGTTGCCAGTCCATGTCACTGCCGCCACTCAGTCCTTGGAGAGTGCAAGGATCAGGTTTTCCCTCTGCTTTTACCATGAGGTGCCAGGTGGCCATGGCATGTACAGCAACAGTTACAATGTCATGAGATTTTCTATCATGTTGTTTGAAATTAAATGTAGGCAAATAAAATCTAAGTAAGTTGCAGGAGAGGAAAGAGCACTGAGCTCCAATCCCAGTGCCAGGTACAGTCAGTATACTGGAAATGCAGGTATCCACTGGAGCACCTGGGAATGGGGCCAGTGTCTGGGGGCCTGGGACTGTCAAGCAGTTGGACAGTTGGATGGTTGATGGCTGAACTTGATGACCTCGGAGGCCTTTTCCAACCTTAATGATTCTATGATTGTATGATTTGAAGTTTGCTCCCAGCAGCGTGGGCTTTAAATCTTCCCAGGAACATACCAGGCTTCAGACAGATGCAACCTATGACTTCCAAGAGAGAAGAGCTTCTCAGTGCTCATCTGCAGGGTCTGGCAAAGATGAACCGTGTCCCCTGCAACATGCATTATTAAGGGCACAAGAGAGATGAGAAACAAGGAGACAAGTACCAGCTAATTCCTGCAATACATCCCAAATCCCATGTGAAAATACTGGGCATGTACTAAAAATTTCAGGGAGAACAGGGAAGCTCATTGCCACTTACAAGAGCTGCCTAATTAATGTTCACTTTACCTCAGCCAAATTTTATATTCTGTTGCTCAGTTATGTAAATTGGGCAGCATTTTGCACTATGATTAATAGGTCCTTAAACAAGCAGATTTTATTGCTTGACATAACACTGTGAGGAGAATTCTTGGGTTTTTTTTTCGTTTGTTTGATGAAGGTTGTTTTTTTTTTCTAACTAGCTATTTCTTCTCCAAATTATCTTTTCTTTCTTAGCTTCAAAAATGGTTCTGACATTACTCAAGATGGTATCTCCTACTAAGTATGCCTTGCATGGCTCTGCATTTTATTCAAAATCGTGTTTGATATTTATCATAATAATCTCATTAGGAGTGGAAAACTTCATTTATTGTATAAAATATGAATGTGAGTAATTTGTGATTGGAAGAGTCTTGATTTCAGAAAGAGTGAGACAAGAAAAGAATCTTATTGATTTTTAGTTAGAAGTTGACGTTACTGATGAAACATTAGTATCTTTGAAAGGAGAGCTAGAAAATTGTGTTTGCAAATTTAAGTGAGAGATATTAAACAAACTCAATTATAATGGAGACTCATACTTCAACAAAAGCCTGGCTATCAGAGGCTGAGACAGTATGAGTACTGGTCAGATTAACAACAATATTATAAACAATCTAAGGGCTTCGTTAGGCTTAGAAAATGGACATGACTAGACTATGCTGGAATCATTTAAAGAAACAATTTTCCAGGGAAAAACAACAAAGTTTTGTGAAAAGAAGTTGGCTTTTTTTTAAGCACATATTTATGTCAATATATAACATGATATAGTAATCCAAACATTTATGTTACTTTTATCCAATTCATCTATAAAGTAGTAAGGGTTTTGCTTTTAATATTGTTCTTTGCCAGGAACAATTTTTACAGGATACTACAACCAGCTGCTACTGTACTACCAAGTGAAACATTTAATTCTAATTTCTTCTTTAAAGCATCTTATATTTGTTGAAAAGAAACACCTTGAAACCTTGAACTAAAATAGCTCTTTACAGAATTTTTAATATCAAGAAAAAAATAAAGACCTTCTTGACATACCAGTAAATGTATTAATAGTAGCACATAATCTTGCTTTGTTCTCTTCAATAAGCACATATAATTTTCTCTGTAAAAAGTGGAATGCATTTGAAAATGAAAGTCTATTCAAATGGTTGTACTTTTAATTTTATAATATGAGTTATTACACATACTCCATTTTATGACATGGCAATAATGCAGAATTTTAAAATAATTTTAATTTTAAAACAAACTTTCACATCAAGTTTTCCGCTGTGGGCTTCCAAAGGAGAACCTCTCCTGACTAAAAGTGAAGATGTGCCCCACTACCTGTGTCATTTACACAGCCTTCTTTTCTCACCGTTTTAAGCTTTCTTTTTGCCTGTTGTATCTGGTCTTTTTTTTTTTACAGTTCAAAGGGCTAAATTCCACCCTAGCTGCAAGGGTTTTGTCAGTTAACTACCTCTGAGCATTTTACTCTAAAGCAGCTCCACATACCTTTGCTTTGCGACTCCTAGAGCTGCTACCTTGCTCTCTCTCTCTCTCTTCTCTCAGGTACTTCACAATTCATCTCAGCCAACCCCCTATTCTTCCCTTCTTCAGTAAGTTCTCTACCTAGATCATCTCACTAGTGTCCATCATTGGACTGGGTCTTAGTCAAGGTCCCCCAAGGTTTTCAGACTGCACCTCCTGTCCTTTTTCTCAGTTAACAAGTTAATTAGTCACAAGATGCAAACCCGCTGGACACCACATTTAATCTGTTCCCATGCTCATGTAACTATTTGCTTCTCCATTAAGCTTTCCAAAAGCATTTTTTGCCTTTTTTTTTTTTTTTTTTTGTAGCCTGATTTGCCTAATGTTTCTGTAACATCTTTTCTCTTTTAGGCTTTCCACAGTAGCATCTCTTCCACCATTGACACATATTCCAAGGTCACAATGCCAGGTACTTCAACTTAAAAAAACAAACCAAAACAAAAGAAAATAACCCCATACATACAACAAGAAAGATATTGACAACAGAGAATTCTAAAAGCACATTCCTAAGCCAAATTGGGATGAGAAGAATGCCTGCATTTGCTATAAATTTATATAATTTTTATATATTTTTATTTAAAAAAAAAAATCCTTGTTTGCCTGTTTGTTGCACATACAAAACTTTCCACAACATTATTTTTTCTTTAAAAAAGACTTGTTCAAAGTTTATCCACCAAAAATAAAAAGGATCTAGGAATTAGATCAGACTCTCAAATCAGGTACTAAAACCCTGAAATTATTAATCTGACAATGCTCATATTGACTAAGTCATGAGATAAACTCAAAAAGCTCAAAGGCTAGGTACATGGAAGTGCTCAATGGTTTAGTTTCTTATGTGGACCTCTGTGGCTTCAGAATCTCATACAAGTAGGCCTTCAAATAAGTTTTCTGGTACTCTTCGTTTTCAGTAAAGTCTGTAATACTAAAAGACATGGTATTTTCCAGACTGTGCAAGGAAGTGTGACACTGAGAGGAAAGGTAACAAAAGAAAACAAAGTCAATGTAAGTTCCTTCCAAAAAGGTTCAGGATTGAAGCATGAGTTAGTTTCTGGTCTCATAAAATGGAATTGCCCATCACTCATTAAAATGGTCAGTAAAACAAGCAGCATATCTTAATTTTTGCAATAGATATAAATAAAATTTTTGTCCAGGTCCTGCTCATCTTATTTAGGTGAGTTAGTTACAGTGAACTCAACACTGAGTAGAGGCTGCATGATCTGGCCCACAAGCAGGAACTTGTTAAAGGATATCAAAACTCTTCTAAAGGCCCAGACCTAAACAATAAGAAGCTCCTAAGGGATTTTCCTAAAGATAGAAAATCCTCAGGAGGGATGCTAAAAAGATCTTGTGAGAGAAAATCCTCGCAACAAGAAGAACTGGGAGAAGAACCTCTCAGGAGTGGGAAGTCTTCAAAGGTGACCCCTATTAACAAGAAACTTCAAAAGTGGGATGTGACATGATGTGAAAATCCTCCCACTGATGTTGAGTGCTTTAAAGATAGAATCCCCTGAAGCGAAATGGAGCCTTTGAAGTGGCAGTATCAGCATCAACTTTCAAATGCATAAAGGTACAGCGTACAGTGGGACTAGTGCATCAGTGTTATGGAGCTCCTGGTGGCATGATCCTTCTTGCTGAAGTCCGGTAAGCCTAAAGGCCAGCCAAGAGGGCAAGCAAATAGAAATACCATTTAGCTGACCCTAAAAGACCTCTTTGATCTCTTCCATTTAATCTTTCTAATGCTGAAACAAAACTGGGTTCAAAACAGGAGTGAATAGTTAAGAGTTGACCCCGTAGAGCTGTATTACCATACTCTTTTGCAGATGATATGGGGAAAGATTTGCCCCTCTGTCTTTCTTCAGTTTGCATAAATGTAAGAGACTGAATTGACTGAGACACTTGTTAATGTTTCTCTTTATATTTAGAGTGGTTTGGATCTATGATTCTGAGCTCCTTGAAGTTCATTAAACAGAGTACATCATGAATTTGATGGAAGTCTATTTCTCAAGCAGCAGTCCCACAACAAGTTAATACACTTTCAAAATATGAGCTGCAAAGAAAACACACAGTATTAGCTGATGTTCATACAATGGAATGCAGAGTTCTGGTCTTAATTTAAAACTGTAGAAAAATGTAAAGGCAAAACCAAGGTTCTCTGTTGTCTGTTTAAACAGAAATTACCATAAAAGAAATTAATGTAATTTTCCAGTTAGGTCTACTCTTGGAAGTAAATAAGAAAACCTTTCGTTTTGGGGACTAGAATGCTGCCAGAATAATTAAACCAGTCAAGACCCAACAATGGATGAAACCGTACAGCTCTAAAGGTGAACTATATTAACATAGAATAAAGGACTGGAAAATGCAAACAAATTCATAGAAGGGCTGTCTTGAGCCAATTAATCAAGTCACCTATTACAAGTGGCCATATAACAGTTCTCCGCATAAATATAATAACTTATAGCATAACCTTTGTATAAATACTTATTTCTATAATATGAAAGAATTTAACTTACAACCTTGTCTGACTGCTGTTTCAGAAATTTGCTCCCGTAATGGTCAAAAATCCTCTGATTTTCACCACAAAGCTTTAATTTATACCCATTCCCTCTTAAAACATTGTTTTTTCACTGAAATAAATGAAATACAACTCTCCACTGTGCAAACACCCACAATTTTCCTTTTTCAGAGAAAACATGAGCAATATCTTTCTAATAACAATAGTAACAGACTTTTGGAAAATAGGTGACACAATGTAACCACATTGGCTAAAATCTTCAGAATATTGGCATGTAAAATATAATCCTGAATAATGTGGCAAAGTTATCGACAATTAAAATCACTGTCTTGTAACAGGAAGTGTTAGGGAGCAAAATACTAATGGACACTATAGCCCTGTCCGGGACAACATGGACACAAGGATACCCACAGGCTTGACTTTCTCTGCTTGTCTTCTCTGCTGGGCAGATCTGAGTCAATTCTAGCATAAAAGGCATTAGAATCTTACAGTACAGTATTGTGACCAAGCTAATAAACAGCTGAGTCTATATTGTTAAGTAAAAGCATGTCCCAGCAAAGGCTTGTTTCTAAAGGACTGATCAGCATCTTCACTGCTTCAAGAGGGCTGGTCTGGTCTGAGCCTGGTGCGAAACCTGGCCCGAGCATGGTGGCCTGGTCCCCACTGCATAGCATCTGTCCCTCAATCTCCTCTGAGTCTGTGGTGCCCCTTTCACACTAAGACAAAGCTAATATGTTGTACGCTTTTTCCATTAAAAATGTCATATATGAGGGTTCCATAGTAGTCCACCAGACCAGTGTATTGTAGCATGACACCAAGGGGACACCATGCCCCTGGGCGTGCAGAAAGTCAGACCTGGAGGAGCCTTTCCCTTGGAGCTGGTTAACTGACGCAGTCTCCAAAACAGAGACAAGGAGTGAAAAAGCAGTTGGGGTTCAGTGTTCGAGGTAATTTTCTTTTACTCTGTAGATCAGTGGTATGAACATAACTACTGTGCTATTGTTGTGCCCTGGGCTGTACAGTGTGAGTGTGCCACAGGCATTGTAACGGCACTGATACAGCTTCTCAGGACTTATAAACTTGGCAAATTTTATCCAGGGATGTCTAAAGATTCTCCACTTGATTTGACTCCAAAGTTCATCTCTTTTCCAATAAATGTGTTCACTTCTTGAAGACTAAAGTACATACAAGAGAACTAAACACTTCATAAAGAAATTGCCTCTGATTTTCAGTGCACCCTGTTTCCCATATTTCCAACATCAATGATTATCTGAAGAGTGTAAAACAACCTGCTTTGCAAATCCATACTTAACCTAACAAAAGGTTAAGGCCAAGCTCCCCAGGAGAAGGATTCTTATAGTAATTCCTATTGAATTGCAGAATATAAATAGAAGCAGAGAGTGCTCAGCAAAATATATGTGTCTCTTAGGAGCATCTGGGGAAACTAAACAGGGAGAAAGGTGCACATTATCTTGCTCAATCTAACCTGCTTTTGTGGAACCCTCAGCCAGCTTGCAGAGGTAAAAAAGTCATGGGATTCCTCCAAGCATGGGCAGAAAGCAGATTTTGCATGTGCGTAGCTGAAACCAGTTCCATGTAATAATAAACAATTTTCTTAGCGAATTATGGAGTTCACAATCCCCATTTACAAAACAAAAACAAAAGCCCACTTAACCTTCCCTGCTCTGCAAAAGCTGCTTAGTGTACCAGAAGGATTTTAAAAACCTGCTTTAGTTCTCTCAGTATTAGGACTTTGTCCTTCAAGCAACCTTGTGGTCACACAGAGCTCATTTACTTCAGCAGCACTGCACAGAGGGTTCCACCCGTGCAGAGCAGACCACAGGGCTGGGGAAGTTAGCAGCTGTCTGTTTGCATCCAGCAAGCAGGTTTATCTTGTACAAAAGGAGTCTCACAAGTTTGTCTCTACTCCCTGTGCATTTGGTGGTAACATTTGTCTGCACATAGTATGAGGGAAACATTTAAATCAAAAAACTCTTTTCATTAGAATTTCTAAGGAAGAAAAAAAAAAAAAAACACCTCCAGAGCTACATCCAGTAGAACTGTAGCAATGTTTAAACACTGGGCTAGAACATGCCTGATTTAAATATGCCCTTAACAGCCCATGGCAGATCTGCAAGATTGATCCTCATGCAAGTACAAGTATTATCATGTGATTTCTTCAACCTTACAGAACTGTAAAAGAGTTTCTACAAAAACGGATTGAGCGGTCCTCCAATAGTATCACAACATCATCTAAAAGCCAGGCTTGACAGTTGTGGCTGACATCAAAAGTAGCTGCTTTAGGCCTGTTTTTACAGAAGCCTGTATCACTTCTGAAACACAAAACAACACTTTCCGCCTTCTGATAAAAATCTTTTTTGTAGTTGCCTTCCTGAGCAGTCCATTATATTAACAGAACTCTTCGCAGATCAAATTATAATGTGGTTTTTTTTCCCTAAGAAACTCCAAGCAGTGCCAGTGAAGACTGACATGAGAAGGCAACCTTTAGAAACTGCAGTTATGGGAATGCGTCCTTCTTTCTCTGCCTTGCCTTCTTTCTTCTTTCTTCTTTCTTCTTTCTTCTTTCTTCTTCACCTATTAAGGACAGAGAATTTGGTTATCTTCACTTTCCTATAGGCAACCTTTTATATCCCCTTCTTACCCCCATGCCCACTTCCCCAGTTCTTTATATTTTCCTTTTGTGAACACCTTGATTACCTCTCTTCATCTTTATCCTAATCTCTCTGCCATCTTAAAATCCAAGAATTTCTCAATTTTTCTCTCTATCTATTGCTGCATCTTGCCATCTTCTCCCACCTTTCTGATTCTGTTGATTACAGTTTGAATTCCTCTCTAATTCAAACCTTGCCAATCCCCAGTCTGGGTCCCCTGTCTCTACCCCCAGCACCCAGAAACTCCCAATATGACATCCCTGCTGAAGCTCAGAAGGTGTATTCCAGTCTCAACATCATTAACATGTCAGTCATAACTGAGATTTTGTGCTGCAGGAAATCTTTAAGTTTCAGCTTTTCTTATCTATCCACACAGCACCATCTTTCCATCCAAGCTCTTATCCTCCTGTGCTGCAATCAAAACATCAGAGCTGGAAGAGGTCAGGCAGCCTGCTCTGCTTTACCCAATCCTTAATCAGGATCAAAAATATATTTATTTGACACTTAACAGATGTTTTCCTAATCTATTCGGGGTGACAAAGACCCCATAACCTCCCTGGGAAATCTTTTCCAGTGCTTCACTATCCTGACCAATAGGAGGACATCCCTCTATCTAACATAGATGCAATTTAAGCTCACCACTTCTGGTCTGGTCCACCACTTTTCGCTGATTTTGATGGATACAATTTTTTTCCCACCACAGAGAAACTTAATGTGCTACCACAAAAATTACTTTTACTGACTTATTGCTTTGCTATATGAACTTATCTTTTCGTCCATCCACAGTAGCATCTCTAGTACATCATTTGGTTTCAGGGATCTTTGTCACTTTGCCCACTGCCTTTCATTTTTCATGATGTCAGCTCTTGTCTGTGTTCAATATATCTGTGTGACAAGAGCCCAAGTCAGTCGCAGCAATGACATGAATGGGCTTAAACCTGTCCCTTAGAATGAGATTCCAAAGGATATCAGGAGGCTTTAGAATGCAAACACACCCTTTTCTCTCCCTAATACCTTTGATTCAACTAAAAACTACTAGATATTACATAATAAAAGTGAGAAAAATATCTTTTTAAGTCAAGAAAACTCAAAGCAATGAAATCCAACATAAATAGGAAGGTTTGAGCTTGCTCCTTCTCCCGCTCATTGTAGGGTCTTGCTTTCAGCAGTTCACTGCCACACCAAGTGGCAGCCTCCTAAGAACATTCTACCGTCCTTTATGGAAGGTGGCTGGTTCATGCCTAACCCTCACCACAGCCTCTACATGAGTTATAGTCTATCCACAACGACCAACCTGCCTGCCACAATTGCCGTTCCTGGAACCTCTTTCACTGCTGAATAGCTTCAGTGTACATGAGCAGTCTCCTTCCTGAGAGACCCAACCATTCTCTTGAAGCATCATGTTTGGATAATCTCTGTTTCCAATCAGCTTTACTACCCACATCCCATTTTTGAAACCAGGGCATTTGTATGTTGGAGAATCCTATGTTTGCCCTCATTACTGAGAAGAAATCTTCCTGAACAAAGCATACCTTAGAGGACTTCCTCTCTGCGCTCTTTCCAAAAATCTTGACAGCAAGAAGAGTCTTAGTTTGCTAAGGACATTGCCAGCTGTGCTGATCAGTATTTAAACTTGTGCCTCAGATGTTACCTACCAGCTCTCTCTTTTCAGACCACCAGAGGAATACTGGAAATGTAGCACATGGTGTAAGTTTTAACGTGCTCTAGTAATAACATATATTATTTATCAATTTAATATTACTATGAAAGCAGCTGAATAAAGTCCTTTACTTGCTTTCTGAAAAGAAACTAATGATGATTCTAACTGAGGAAAAACTGTGAAACTAAAGAATGGCATTTTGCCCCTGCCTTCCAATGATATGTCAGCAACACCAAGAAATTTTTCAGCAGTGCATGACCATAGACCGTGTACAAGTTGCAAATCTCTAAGGAAAATGGAGCGCCAGACATATGGTTTTCAATTTAGTGTCTCTTGTCAGCCTGTGTCATACAATACTCCCATAATCTCAGGATGCCATTATTAAGTTACAAGGCACCTCAGCTCTCTACTTCTCACTAGATCTGTGTACTCATGAAAACTGCTAGGTTCACCAATCCTGAAAATGAAATCCAAAGTACTGCTATGTTCAGCCAGGGAAATGGCAAAATATATTGTTGAATGCAATCCTGCCTCATCTATGACTCGGAGGAACAGGGTTATTTTTTAGCTCCACATCCATTTGATGACATGTCTATCAAGACTCTGAGGGTGATACCAAGGCCATCGTAGGTCTGGCTATGGTAAGATTAGACTGTTAATGCTTCAGAGAGTGGGTCATCTTCCTGTACAAATGAATCTGGATCCTCTGTACACCCCTGACCCACTGCTGTTCACTGGATGCCTCTCTATCACAAGCTACCTGTACCAGTGGCAATGGGGTTTTGTGATTCAGACATGTCTACAGAAAACTAAACATCCTGTTATCATCATGAAATTATAGAAGATACTGTGTGTGCTGTGGTGACAGACCTGCTGGGACCATGAATTTATCATGATAGCTTCAGTTTCATGAAGATCTTTTCAAACTGAATATTAAAAAAAAAAATCTTGTTTGGTTTGCCTTATGACACACCAGAAGACTTTTTGACAGTAGAGAGTTTCTTCCTTCTCTGAGTTTTTATGTTTGGGTTTAAACATTGTAACATTTAGTGAACTTTACAGAAAATGATCTATGTGGGATTCTGCAGCAGGCTTCTTTCTTGTGGAAAAAAAAAGGTCTAGTTACTTCTATTTAAAATATATTAATGAGAATTATTAAGATTTTTGTATTGTTTTGACAAATGTTTACTACCTTTGTCCTTTTCTTCTTCCCATGCGACATGTTTTACAGTCTTAAAAGGTGAAGGAGCCTAGAATACTAGAAGACCTAACAGAAATGCAAAGCCACAAAACCTTTTTCTTGTTACTTAAAGGAGTTGTACTGTATTTTATCTGTCTTCCAGGATGAAACCCAAATTCCCTGGAAGGCAATAAAGTTCTGTTGACTAAATTGGCTTCAGAGCAGACATTGATTTAAAAGCAGGGTAAAAAGAAGCAAGTTTGTAACATGTCAAAATATTCACCTGATATTTTTGAGAAATGCACACAGTCAAAAGAAACCAAAAAACACACATGCTGCTTTTAGTGATTTCTGCTACTGTGCCTACCTCAGCCAGATATGTAGTGAAAAAAGCTACCATGCCAAATACAGATTGGAAGCAGACAACTGAAACTTTTTCCTCATTAATTAGCTGGTTAACCTTTGTTTTAGTGGCATATTACTTTTTTTTTTTTTTTTAATTACTTATATTAATAAAAGGGACACACAAGTATCATAGAATCATAGAATCATAGAATGGTTTGGATTGGAAGGGACCTTAAAGATCATCTAGTTCCAACCCCCCTGCCATCAGCAGGGACACCTTCCATGAGACCAGGTTGCTCAAAGCCTCATCCAGCCTGGCCTTAAACACTTCCAGGGAGGGGGCATCCACAACTTCCTTGGGCAACCTGTTCCAGTGTCTGACCACCCTCACAGTGAAAAACTTCTTCCTAATATCTAATCTAAACCTCCCCTCTTTCAGTTTAAACCCATTTCCCCTTGTTTTGTCATTAGTTGCCCTTATGAAAAGTCCTTCCTCAGCTTTCTTGTAGCCCCTTCAGGTACTGGAAGGCCACTATAAGATCTCCCCGGAGCCTTCTCTTTTCCAGCCTGAACAGCCCCAACTCTCTCAGCCTGTCCTCATAGGAGAGGTGCTCCAGCCCTCGGATCATCCTGGTGGCCCTTCTCTGGACTTGTTCTAGCTGCTCCATGTCTCTCTTGTGATGGGGGCTCCAGAACTGGACGCAGTACTCCAGGTGGGGCCTTACAAGAGCGGAGTAGAGGGGCAGTATACTAAGCCCTTTGCAGACAAACAGAAGGCCTAAACAACATTGAGTTGGTACTTTGAAAGAGGAATAGAAAAAATTAGTTCAAAACCAGGACACAGCATAAATTGGTGTTAGAACACTGGTTGTGATATTTCCACTTCTAATTTTTATATTTATAGATAAAATATACATATTAACTAGTTTCCAAATAAAGCAATTGTTATTAATTAGACATGCATTTAAGTATATACCTAACTTCATTAATCGTAAGAATCTCATTGCTTTAATGCTTAAATATTTTTTTAAAACTTAATATATGCAAGCATATCAGCTGGCTGGTCTCCTACAGAAGTCAGGACAAGTAGGTCTTAAGGGGAGATAACAGCACACAGCTTTCTCAGACTGACATGTCCTGATTGCCTTAAACTGATTAAAATCTTTGTTTCCACTGGGGCAACAAGTAGGTCTTGAGGGGAGATAACAGCACACAGCTTTCTCAGACTGACATGTCCTGATTGCCTTAAACTGATTAAAATCTGTGTTTCCACTGGAAGGGGTCATCACAGGCTTGCCACAGTCATGCAGTCTGAGTGCCTGCCCTGGGCAGATACAGGAACTCATACAGCCACACCAAGAGCTTGGTCAGAGTTGTGAATTAGTTGAAAATTTACCTGAAAAACTTCTTTCCACAGTGAGTGAACAGTGAAGTAATTACTCAGTATCTAGTTGTTCCTCATCTGATGGTCTGGTTTACAGAGCAGCTGTCTTCTGGAAGCCATTTATGTTGACCTATGCATGCAGCATCTCAGACCCTTGAAAAATAATTCCCATAGGGTTTTAATCAGACCTACTGTATTGTACATAATCATCATTTTATTAGCAGGGTTTCTCTTAGGCTATATCAATACAAGTAAATAAAACAGGGCCAAGGCACTGACACTGGCAATGGTCTGAAATCATCTGTTCTAACTGTTAGCAGAGCCTCCTGCATGGTTTTGGCCCATGCCAACACCCCAGCAGAGCTTAGGAGATATCAGATGCCAAGGATTGCTTCCAGTAAACAATTTGGACATGGGCACCATGTTTTGGGGATAAAAGGAGTGAGCTTGAGCATATGGAGGTGATCCATTGCCATGCTGCTTGGACTCACAGAGCACAATCCCTGGTCAGATCAATTTAGTGCCACAGAGGTTGCTTTCCAATCCAACTCCTAAAGACCGAGTTTTACAAATGGGAGATTGAAAGTGCGCCTTCCAGTAGCAGTGGAAAATACTACATTGCTGGGGAATGCAGCACAGCTACAACTGAGATGTTTTTGGCTGCCTCTGAATTGCCTAACTAATCCAGCAGTTACAAATCAAGTCCAGAAACAGATGGGGCACTTCTGGGTATGATTGTCTGGAAAGGTTTGTTTGATGGGAGCCTTTGTACACTACATTATATGTGCTGGACAGAAAAATAACACAAAGGAAAAGGTAATACTAAAACAGTAATATACAGGACTGCTATTCTCCCTTTGCTGTTCTCAAGCCCTTCAGTTTAAGTGCAAGGTTTCTCCAGGCTTTTGCACTTCTATCCAGTAACAGACATGTTCCCCTTTGATCTTCACATGTGATTTCTCAGACTTTCCAGCATGACCAGAACAAGCATCCTGAATATCACCTAGATTTTTCAGAGTTTAGGAAAATAAGTGAGCTGCTGGCAAGCAGTTCAGAGCCCTTCCTGCAAAAAAGCCAGCACAAACCAGTCACAGCAGTCACCAAACCCACAGCTAACAGTGGCCCAGATCAGGCTTAACAGATGACTTAGGCTCAGTTGACAAGGAAAGAGAAATCTATAAACTGTATCCAAGGTGATGCACGTTTCGATAGGAACTCAGAAAATATTAATTCCCTGACTAAAAGATGCCACATCTCCAAAATGGTGTCTTTCTCCTGATAAGCTTGGCAAAATCTTGGGTCAGTCCATGTTTCTTTTTAAGTTGAGTCACCATTCAGAGCAGTTTGTTGCAGCTCCACAGATGGCACTGTCAGCTCAAGAGGCAGTCATTGCTCCCCTCATAGTTTTTTTCCTCTAAGTCCATAAAACACACCACAGTCATCCCAGTGGGAAGCTCTTGAGACATACTTGTAGTTGATTGGCTGTATTTTATACCATTTTCCAAAGAAACTGGCATAAAATCCTGCACCTTGCAATCCTGGGTAAATTATGCCCTTGATCTCAGCAACTTCACATTTCCTTCCCACTACCGCATTATCTACTTCAGCTCCTGCCTTTTCACAAAATCATGAGAAACTGTGGCAAGACAGGACTCAGAAGGCATCCCTTGCTCCACTGCAGAGTAGTCTGTCTGTATACACCCATCCCTGCCAGATGTTTTCCTGCTCTGTCCACAAAGATTTCCATCCATGGAGATTCTCATTCCACCTGTTCCAGTGACTGCCTGTTTTTACTATTGGAAAGGTTTTCCCAATTTTTACAGTGTAAGTCAACACTTCTTGCCCATCCATCCTGGACATGGAAAATGGATAATTTTCTCCCTCTGCAATATTCTTGCATTTTCTAAGACTCATGTCTTCTGTTGCCTATTTTTGCCTTGTTAATCTTCTCCAATTATTTAATCCTTTTCTCTTAGCTTATGTTTTCTAGACCCCTGCCTGTTCTCATTGCTATCTTCTTTTGAAGTGGTCCATAGCTTTCTTGAGTCACAGTGTCCAAAGCTGAAGACAGTATTCCAGATATTCTTATCAACATGGAAAGTGCAAAAAGATTGCTTCACACTTCCAGCAGGCTGTTATCCCTTCTGCTTATACCTCTCAGCATGGTGCTCACCTTGTTTACAATAACATGACATCGTTACATGTATTCACTTTATTCTACCCCCTTTTTTGCCCCTAGGTCTTTGTTTGATGAATTGCCACCTAGCAGATTGCTGCCTGCTTTGTATTTGTTTGATTCATTCTCCCTGCCTAAGTTCAATGTCTTTCACTTGAGCCTGTTGAATTTCCTCCTGTTTTAGAGACCATTTCTCCAGATTGTCAATATTAGTTTTAGTTCTGACTTCGTCCTTAATTTTCTTTACCAGTTCCAGATCTTATGCAATTTTAACAGCATGTTTTTAATGCTGACAATCAAACTGTTACAAAAATACTAAACAGAACTGTCAGAAAGGTATCAATGTAATTGTTCTCAGGAAAATTGCAGTTAGAAAATAGCAGCTGATCACTACTCTTTGGGTGCTGTTTCTTCCCCTGTTCTGCACTTGCCTGTTTCTTCCTAGTTTATCTGTAGTGTTTTACAGAATACTTGTACAAGGCTGAGTAAAATAAAGTAGTGTCTGATTTAGAATAAATCCACATTCTTAGTTCAATGACATGTTAAGTGAATGCACATACCATAAAAGTTAGATGAAAGAGTAGCAAAAGCTTCTCACTCTCTGATTTTTACTAGGCTCTCTCTCTGCAGCAGATCAGCCCATCAGTGCTTTGCTTATTCGTAAAACATAATTATAATGCAAGAGAAGTTCATTATAAGCTGTAATGTGTTTGCTATGGTTTTACAGCATCTAGAATGAGCAGAAAAGGATGAAATAAAATAGCAAAAAAAAAAAAAGGTGAAGTGCTACAAAGCTGAAGAGTTTGTTGCAAATGAGAGCTACTTCAAATTTCAGTTTGATCAGCAATTATCCTGAACAAGAGAAAAGATAGACCAAAAAAAAAAAGTCTCATCTGAAGAAATTATGATAAATTTAAAACACCTTTAAGAATGAAAAAAGGCTTTGATTATTAGAGATCATTCTTAACAAAGAAAGAAAATGTCTGGAAAATTACCTTTGAGAATAAATTGGGAAGAGGCAAGTTCATGGGCTAACAGGATAAAACAGCTACCAGCTTAAAACTGGAATTGGAAAATTAAAAATATACAGTCACCTACTAAAATGAATAATATCCATTAATACAGGGAAACCAGTGAGCAAAGGAGTTTAAAGAATTAAGCAAATTTCTAAATGCAATTTCCACAGCTGAAATTATTATGCCATAGTTTAGGTTACGACCACGTCATGTTCCACTAGAAAAGTGAGAGTCACAGATTATATAACTGGGTCTTCTAGGAACTGTAATTCTACAAAATCATACATGAAAATAAAGCTTTCAGGTTCAGTACTACCCCACATTAAGATCTGCAAATATCCCTAATTAGTATAAATTGAGGAATCTGCCCTAAGCAGCAATAAATACCTGTTCACTGGAATCCTCTTTTTAAACTTGTGTTCAAAGCTGATCAAGAATCAATAAAATCTAATACTGACTCAGATCCATCTCTGCATAAAAGTAGTAAGGCATCTGGTATTGCTTGCAGTTGTAATCATGTAAATCATTTAACATTACAGAAATTCTACCAAACATGTGTCATGCAAGTAGAAGCTACTGCTTTTTCCTCAGACTGGATACCCCTTAGTGGGCTGCATAAGTCTCCACAATCAGGTAAATCCCTGAACATCTTTCTGATAATACTGCATTACTAAAGAGAAACTTTTGGAGGAGATGTAAAAATTGAGGCTTGGATATGTGTCAGCACTAAAGACCCCACCATCTTGTCTGCAAGAGTGGGGATGTCCTTGCTGACTTCCTTCACTATGGCTCAATCCCCACATTATCCATGTCACAGTCCCTGCCATACAGCTTCTTTCTCACAAAGGAACTCCCTGAACTACTCTACAGTCTTCTTGCCATCTTCACAATCAAATTCACTTTCAACATCCAGGCTTGCTAAGCTGTGTAAGGACAGCTTATTTACAGACATTGGAGACATCTGCCAGTTCAAGTGCTAGGCACCTTTGTTTATAACCGGAGATTTTACCTAAGAGAGATGAGAAATCCAAGTAAACCTTCAGTTCTGAAAAAGAACAGTCTGTCCTGTCAGGCACTTCTTATTTTCAGCTTTTTAAATTATCCTTTTTTAAGAACTTACAGTTATTGAGCAAGGAAGATAGTAGCAAAAGTTTTATTTAAAGCATTGATTCTAAATGTCTCCTTTTTTATATTTTTTAATTTTATTGTAAATGAACTTAAAGCCACATTTTCAAAGAAACAAGGCATTTGTTTCTCATTTATTTTTACTGCCTGTGGGAACTTAATTTTCATTTGACAGTGCAAGACACAGTATAGACAACTAATGGAAAATGAGCCATTCCATTAAGGAATGGTGGTTGACCACTTTTAATCCAATACAGACTTTAGAAAGATTACTTAACTGTTTAATAACTAAAATTGAAACCTTTCAATATTAATTCCACACTGCATATCGTTCTCACCAGTACTATCTCATTGCTTCTTTCTGATGTCATCCCTGTGTGTACATATCTACCTAAATTGGGTTTTGTCCAAAATGATGTGTTTTGCTCTACTGTATGGAGCCTAGACCCATGTGGTATGGAGTGAATGGAAATCTCAAGCAGATGATGGGCTATTTTTTCCTAAGAAAAACTCAGCACTTGGCTGTGTTTGTAAATTTAGGTGTGACAGTGCAGAAGAAAAGGGAGAATCAAAAGACCTGAGAAGACTGAAAGGGCAAAACTCTGCTGCAGGGGAGCACATAGGTTTTGGAGATACAAAGTGAGAATTAAAAGTTTACACAACATGGTCTTCAGTTGGTCTCCTGAAGTAAACTAAGGCAAGACAAACCCATGTACCAATATTAACTTTTACACACTTTTCCTTTAATTGTCTTGTTTCTATTAGTATATCTAAACTCTTTTTATGAAGGGCCTATTAGGTCATTGCCCATAAAAACCTGGTAGTCAAAACCAGCTGCCTTGTTGGCAACTATGATGGATACTCTCCTGTGAGCCACATTTGAGACTGGGCAAGGACTAGGGAGAACGTCCGAAGATATGTGAAAGCACAAGACATAATAGCTCAGAACATCAAAAGAAAGAGACAGAGATGCAGTTAATCCTACCAATGACACCAAGTCATTCTAAAAATTGAGTCACAAATTTTGTTTCCAAACTCAACATCTGTTATATGTGGGCAATCAAATTCCTTTTTTAGCTTCTTAGCTCTCTAGCACTCACCAAATGGGATTTCTAAGCACACCACATTACAATCACTACAATCATTGCTCATAATCTCTCAGAGTAAGCAAAGGCATTTTGTTCTCATGTTCACAGACAATGGCAATTTTCCTTTATCCTTTAAATCTTTGCTTAAAAAACACAAGACTGCAAGTCAAAATCTCAAATACCAGCTGCAGTTGTGTATGCAGAGTATCATTCCTCCTCATGAGAGATGTTATAAACAGAACTCTGATAAACAGAGGTGTATGATAAATAAATATGATATGTAAAGCTGTCAGGGACATGACAGAAATGAAAGTTTTGAATAGTGGGAAATTTGATAACCAAGGCAGTACAACAAATGAAAGTGATCGGAATCTTCTTTGTTCTTCTGGATATGCTTATTTATATAGTGAAATCCAATATTTGATATGTTTCTTATCAGTTGGTTGGCAATGAATTTTAAATTTAAAGTTACCACCAAGCATTTGTTATTTGTCAAGCTGGAAAAAAGGAAATTGTTGGAAAAGTGTCTGCAAGGAGATGACACCATCCTTGTGTTCACTTTCAGCCACAGCCACAAATTAAAGCAATTATTTCAAAATGACTGATGCAGACAAGTTTTCATATTGCACATCTGGATGGAGAATAATACTATCTATATACACAGTCAGGAATAAAAATGCAAAGTTTTACCCTCGGCTTTTAATATGCATGACAATAAAGAGACATTTGAATGTTGACTATATTCCCTTTCAATCTGTTCAAAATCTAGAGAGGGGAGTATATGCTATAGCATTGCCTCTTCCACATCTAGTTTGCTACAGTTTTCAAGTAAATCCCTACAGCTGGCTACAATCTGTTCTATCAGATGCCTTTGCAAGGTCAGCATAGAGTGTTGCACTATATTTATTGCTAGCTGGTCAAAATTGAGTATCATTTAAAACTTTTAACACAACGGCAATTTGGCAAGAACTCTATTAAAGTTCATGTCTGTGGGGGTTCAAACGCTGGAGTCTTATAGTTAATTCTATAGACATTTGACTTGAAAAAATTCATTTTTTCTATTTGATGCTCAGTGTTCATTTACTTTAAATTGATGCAATATTCAAAATTATTTTGAGATTATTGGGTAAGACTTTTGAGAAGGAGAAAGATGGGAAAATAGGGAATGAGCATTTAAAAGTAGAAATCGAAATATGCACAGCCTTACCCACTGCAGAGGAACATACTGTGGGAGACATGCCATTGGCCATGGGCTATTATGTTTCCAGTGCCAGTTCATTATTCAGGTCTCACATTCACAGCATCACCAGTTTTTTGCTGGGCGTAGCACTGTGTATGTCTCAGCTCAGAGCTTTACTACTCTAAGGCAATGACATTACCATCATTCTACTGAAAGTCATCATATGCAAAGCAAATATTCAATCAGCTCAAAGCTTTTAGAAAGTAAGTTTGACTATGTACTGATCATATTATAACTCACAATATTTCAATGTCAAACTAAAAGAGAACTGAAAGATGGAGGATGTCCCCCACAACTAAGAAATTCCTCAAAATATTTTTAAAATGTAAAAGCTTGAGCAAATGTGTTAGTGAAATTACCCTACAGATGTTTTTACCATTGTTTTCTTCTTAACTGAATCAAAGATGTCGATATGTTTCAGTAAGAAACCCAATTAACTAGGCGTCACAGAATCAAAAAAAGATTATTGTTAGAAGAGATCTCTTTATCAAAGCAGGAATACCAATAGAAGGTATCTGTGGGCTTTGGATCTATATATTAAACAGTCAAGTCTTCTATGAGGATATAAAATCTGGAGCTTTGTATTTACAGACTGAAGTCTTTGCTCTTTAAATAATAATAATAAAAAATAAGTTCTGTTCACCAAAATAAAAAAACAATAGAAAACTGAACTCTCTGTGTGCAGTGTTGCCACTGTTGTTACAAGAGGGAAATAAAGTGGCACTTCATTATTATGTACTATGTCAATATTTCCCAGGTTATTTTCTCTGCAAATAGCCTTAGTTGTTCCCATTCCCCACTAGTTTGTATGTAAATTAGTGTACTTTGATGTAATGGACAAATTTCTCTCTAAATCTCCCTGAACTCTTATGGTGCTTACGTGCCCATTCCCCACCCATCTCTACTCCCATTAATCCTTTTTTTATATCTTAGGAATTGCTAGATTTCAAATTTCCAAAATATTTGTCCTAAATGTGAAGTATTTTAATGGACTAAAACATGCTTTCAGATCAAAACTCTTCTCAAACTATCCAACATCTTTAAAGAAGTAACTCAACAAGACAAACAAGAAGATTAACCAGGAGACACCTTTTAGGTAAAATTACCTCCTTTTCAAAAAGCCTGTATAGGTCCCATGGCACACCAATGTGCTCAGAACTACATAAGGAAAACCAAAGCAATTTTGAGACTCCCGCATGCTTTGCTTGAATCTTACAGCATTTCAGAATATAAGTTCAGAAGGGAAAGACAATTTCTTCTTATGTCTATGTAAGAACTATGGCACAGATTAGAGTGATAATTTAATTTAATTTGTTTCTTTCAGATTTCTTCAAAACTTCAAGATTTGCACCAGTTCTTAGGTAGCTCAAATATCATTGTACAATCATTTAAATTTATTTTTGCAAATCAACTTCAAACTAGTTCTCACAAGCTCAGTTGCATTCTGGAGATGGGGCTATACGCCAAATGTGCATATTTCTATTATCATCTTCAAGCACATATCATTAATCATTCTTAAACTGATATAATTTTCCAATTAGAGTAGTGAATGGGGCATTGTACCAGGCTTTATAAGACATTAATTCTGTTCCCAACTCTGCAGTGGACCTGTGGGGCAAATTGTTTCATTTATCTATGAATTAATTCCCTTAGCTGTATTGGAAAGTAATGATCTATTCTGATGAGCTTTAGATATAGTGTTTTAAAGTATTCATCTTTCTTCTTCATGCCAGACCAAGACTCAAAGTAAAACACCTTTTCCCAGAGAGATCTAATTGAAGAGGCAGAGATACAACTTCCTGGCCTAAACTTTAAATGGAGAGCAATACAAATTTCTTAAAATACAGTCCTACAACCCCTATGTGAATTGTCCATTTATAACAGATTCAGATTCCTAATTCTCTCATATTAGTTCATTTGCTGACATAAGCTATTCCCCCTCTATGTGCTCTTGGCAAGAACTGATAATTTTTTTTTTCCATTGAAAGGTGCCATAATTTGACACCTGACATGGATCTGGTCTGTTAACCTGCAAATTCCCCCCTTGAGGCCACTCAGCTCGCCCAGCAAGGCAATTCTGCAAAAAGCAATGCAGCATGCTGAGGACACACAGCATACCAATTAGCTGACCACCAAGTAAGTCCAACTTAGCCCAACTAAGTACATCTGTGGTTCTGCACTGAACTCACCAGCTCAGTAGCCTGTGAGTCACACCACAGTGAGGCTAGGAATGTCTCTGAAGATCCATGCTGGTCCCTCTGCACAGCACTGCCCCGCGCAACGTGGAAATACCAGTGTGTTCAGCCCCTTGAATTATAATTTACCACATGGTGTTAAAACAGCCCGTGTCAACTATTTGAAAATGTGTCTCTCCTGTGTTACAGCACCATGTAAACTATCAATATGGAGGCGCACAGGCGATAGTGAAGAGACCTGTGAGCCTCTGCTTCACACGACAGTTCTGATATGCCCTGCAGAAGCCACAAGAAGGACTCCCAGGAAAGATCTCAGCCTTGGTGAACAAAATGCACTTTTAATTCCTCCATTTTTATCTTCTAAATGCTTAGCCATCTTAAGCATTCATCGTCTAATCCATATTTAGAAGGCTTTATGCAGTAATCCATCATGTGAAATTTTGTGGAAAGCTTTCCTGAAAATCCATATATAAAATATCTAACAGGTTTCCCTCTATGTAAGCCCATCATTATTCCATTTGAAAATGTAATCAGAATTGTTTGTCATATTTCTTCTTCCATAGCACAGGCTGACTCATACTTATTACATTTTTATTCTCCAAATATATCTTTAAACTCTCCATGAACATTATCACAAAAATATTTTAATACTGTTGTTGGATTTAATTAACTTAATTTTCATCATCTTTCCCAGACTGTTTCCTCTATGTGACATAAATATACTTAGTGTTTTCTAGTCTCCGGTTGTTTTTTCAGTGTTGAAGGACATTCACAAAAAAAATAATTAATTGATCAGCCATTTTATACTTAGTCATGTAATCATAGAAACTATATCATAGTTTTCCCGCTGCACAATGGCTTCCATCTCCTCCTGTTTGTTGCCTATGCTGCGTGCCTTGGCATAGCTGCACTTCAGCTGGGCTATTGATCCTGTAACGTGACTGTAAGTTGATATGTAATGTTATGTTAACCAAACAGAGTGTTATTCTCTGCCTAAGGTACTGTGCTTTAGCGACTCCTTAAGTTTTATTACAATAATTACAAAACTATTGTGGATGTTTTCTCATTTGCCATTAGATAAAGAAAAATTATTCAAATATATTGTTCTTTAGATGGAGAAAAATAGTCAGTGTAGCATCTGCAGCTGAGGTACTGTTCAGAAATCTCAGTGCTACTGATGATGTGGACTAGATGCGTGCCTGGTCACAGCAAGACTATCCTTTCTATTGTCTGTTTTATTTTGTCTTCATTTAAAAAGTAAACTGCTTGGGAAAGTAGTCTGGATGTTGCCGTGCTGAAGTGCTGTAGCGGTTAAAATTCAGAGTAGCAGAATGCACCTGAAAACTCCTTAGGAGGATGGAGTTAGGTCTTAGTTCAGGTCTGAGGTCATCTACTCCTTTTGCACAGAGAGGATAACTTCATCTAACTACATATGATTCAAGTTGATCTAGAATAATTGCCAAATTAACAATGGGAGGTTTGAAGGGCAGCCTTCTCAATATTTATTCATATTCATTTCCATCTTAGTGCACTCTAAGGTGTTCTGTGCAATTATTCTGAGAATATAGCAGAGTATTATTAATATATTGCTCTAAATATGATGTTCTATAAACCTCCTGGTTTATTCTCAGTTCTGAAAAAGTTACACCTCCATTGGGATACATCAGTAATGTCTGTCTCACGAGGAATAAAACAGGATTTTTGAGAGGAGGTCTTGGTTTTGTTATGATCAAATGTCTCTTCCTTTCCATGCAGGTCGTCAAATCCAAAAGGGTGTTTCACTGTAACATCTTTTTATTGGAGAACTCTGGTTTTAGATGTGTATTTTTAACATGAAAAGGCTTAATTTACAGACATGGTTTCTTAGTTACCTTCTGTTGCTTTGGTGAAGTCCTGATGTGCTCTTCTGACTCCTGTGCATAACTGTTATGCTCCAGTCTTTATAGGGTTTTCTACAGGGCTCTCTGCACTCCTGACCATCTTCATGGCAGTTTTATTTTACACTACGTGTCTCTGACGAGTTTTGAAATTTATAATGGAAAAGAAAAACAAGCCTCCAGTCAGAACTTCCCTACTAAAACTCAGCAAAATTTGTACTCAGATGTCACAGCCTCAGGGAATCATGTGTGTGCAGACTAGCAGAAAAATGTAAACGTTATGCAGCATGAAGTCTAAAGCCATTGGCTTTTAGACAGCTATACTACTGCACCTGTTCAGCAGAACAATCAAGTTCCTTATGAATATTCAACTGCTTGGAAACCTTTCTGGGCCCCAGAGGTCCACTTGGGTCCACTGTTTAGGAACAAGATCCAAACCCTCATCAGTAATTTACACAGGTAGTGTGATTATTTTTGAAAGATGTATGACATTCCTTTACCCAAGATTCACATAGCAGTATATAATTTAGTTTGGAATTCCTCTGTTATTTTTAAATTTTTATTTGTATTGAAATTTTAAGTAAGAATCAGCCAGCATACATGAGCTGGAACCTTATTATTTAAAAGAAAATAATATTAAAGGAGGAAGAAGGGATTATATATTTTAACCACACTGTATTTGGCTTACAAGTGTTGATATATTAACCTCTAGCTAACTACCAACAGAAGACAAACAAGTCTGCGAAATGGAATGTATATAGAAAATAAATATAGTCTGAGAAAGAGCATAACAGAAGGAAACATTTGTACAAGCACTCTGATGCCAGGCTTGTATGTTGACTTTTGGTGGTGTCCATGTGTCTCTCTTGCATCTGTTGACCAATTTCTGTACCGTATCTCACTTCCACAGCACCATCAGTAACAGCACCCATCCAACTGCAGAAACACCCAACTACAATCAGGATTTCATACATAATTTTTGTAATTACTGTAACTTCAACCATGGCTCACTACCACAGCAGGAACCTGCTTATGAGGAAATGAAGTCACACTTCTACATGTCTTTAGAGCATCTCCTGAAGGATGTCATTGAACCCCGCCCAATAATCAACTGAGATTCTGCCACTACATCAGGCTTGCTATGACATTGTTTCTATGGTTTGTTCTTTTTCTCCACCACAGTTTCTCCAGCCTGTTGCCCGTCTGCTGTTAGTCTGCAAAGAAGCTTAGTCTGAAAGACATCCAACCCCATGGCAAATTGCAGTAAAAGCAAGCTGGCTCTAACAGCACCTTTGGGCTCCATCCACCTTAGGCCCTGCTGCTTTGTTAAAAGAGACATGTAGCCACGTCTGGTCCTTCTGCTATTGCCAGTGTCATTTCAGAAAAGGGCCAGCAATTTGCCATCCACCTCACAGGCACTGAAATGCTGGCATCACACGACTGGCTGCCAGCCTGACATAACATTGGGCCTAAGCTCCCTTTGATATCCTCTATGGCCTAGTTGGAAAAACATCATTCTAGAGAGAACAAACACAAGAGGAATACACGTCCACAGATATGCCTGGAGTTTTTACATGAGTCAGTAAGCATCACTAAAGCAGCCCTGCTCTTGTTACTACAGCTAAAAAAACCCTCCTGAATCATTTATCTGAAGCATGATAGAAAGTTTGAAAGCAGACTAATAGCTGAAAGCTTAAAGATCATCATTAACCTTTCTGTCATTTACATCTTTCACCTTTTCCATGTGCGTACTAGAGTCAGCAAAGAATCAAACTGAACTGCAACTCATTTGCCTCAGAGAAAAAGTAAGCTTTTAACTCCATGGTGGTGATGAAGAAGCAACCCAATGACTTGTAATGATAATCAGATTTGTTGACTTCAACCTAGATACTAGTGGATGTAGCTATCTGCAGGTATTTATAAGTGCACCTACCACATATAAAAAGCAGTAGCAGAAGATAAATCAGTAGAATGAGCATCCTTCTTACAATCTCAACAAAATCTCAATCTCAGGCACAAAACTGTCCACAAACTGGCATAAAGGAAGGAGATGCTAAGAGGTTAATTCTCTAGTTCAAGGTTAAACAGCAATGAAAGTAGACTTGGACTGCTACTGTCTGGACTGCTGCAGTGCTCAGTGGTGGACAGGTCTTCAGTCTCTCGCAAAGTTCAACCTGTCCTTCCAGAAGCAACCTGCCACTAGCACAATGAAATCCATGGCAGAAAGAAAAACAAAATAATAAAATTTTAAAATTTTAACTTTACCATTAGGAAAAAATGGCAAATTTTTATTTTTATTTTTTTTCAAATTTCAACTGCTATAGTTCTAGGCGATAATTAGCTTCTTCTTCCAAAAAATCTTTTATGCAGATGCATAACTCAAGTTTAAACATCCATGACCATTTTTCCTCTCTCTTACTTTCTTATTGTGTTTTTTTTTTTGTTGTTGTTGCAAAGTCTTGTGGTGATTTGTGCACATGCTTAGTGTTAATAATTTTGTAAGCAGTCTCACTGAATACAAGTAGTCTTATTGAGTTCCATTTGCCAGTGTTAGTTGGGGTCATGCAGCATAATCCACAGTAAGGCAGGAAATTACAATCCAGTGTTACAAAATAAGACAAGTTATACTGGGCAAGTAAGAGGTGTGTTGATATGGGAATACAGCCTTCTGTCCTTGCATGTGTGCATATATGAACATATACTAAAAGAGAGATGCAGATCAGTACAACAGTTAAGAAGGAGGGAGAAAAAGAGCTAGCTAGGTAGTTTCCAGTCAATTATATCAAAATGAATTGTGAGAAAAACAAATTAATAATGTAAATATCAGAATATTAGATTATTCTAGAGAACTGGCTTTAAAAAGTCAGTTAATTTTATTGTCAGCACCAGTGATTCGGTTATTGTTGCAGAATGCAGAAAGATTCATTTCAATTAAAGGCCACTATTTGTTCTGCATTTGATAAATTATTTGCCAGCTTTGTCTGACACTGAAATTTTGGCTTTATGCATTCAAAATTATTTAAATTATTAACACACATGTAAAGGAAGCAAAAACTAGAATGCAGAATGTGTTCCACCTCATATAGTTCTGTTTTTCCCATGGGCCTGAAGGAGGGAAAGTGATTCTCAGTGCTTTTCTTTCCCCCTCCCACTGCTTTTATTTGATTTAGTGAGGTAGCCCCCCTGCAACTTTATATTTATGAATTCATAATGTGAGCCAGCAATTTCTTATGCAAAGTCAAGTAATTTGGTTGCAGACTCTTTCTCCCCCCACAAAGATATTGTTATCTGTCACATTTTATAATAGCACCATCTTTCTTCCATTAAAGAAATTACTTCAATAAGACTCTAGCTTTCCTAAGGCACATCACAGGTAAAAACCTGAGTCATCACTCATTAAGTAGTTTTAAACTTGGCTATTGAATAACTGATGCATAAGTTTAACTTCTGAAGCATAATTCTTTTCCTTCTGAAATTGTTTATTTCTAGCTTTCATTCTGACTTCTGCCAGGATATGATTTATGGTGTAGAGCAGCTCCCTTCAGATTTGAGACATATGTTCCAAAGCACATATGTTTGGCTTCCTCTTACTGCATGATGCCAATATGGGCTTCTCAAAAGCCTCCTAAAATCAGCTAAAGCTCTCGCAAAACTTCATTTCGGGAGGTCCTTTGTTTTACTTCACCTCTTTCACCAAAAAGTTACAGGGATGAGCTAGCTATTCACTAAGAAAACCAGTTGCTTGCAAACCTTTATTCAAATTCAGTCAGCTAATAAATGTATCTCTTAGTGCTTACAACCCTAAAATATTCAGTTATTTGCATCAGTTAAGATTTTTCATGCCTATATTTTCCACATTTATTCATTATTTTCCTATCCTTTATTTTCCCATGATGGTCACCGAGTCAAAGAGCAGAAACAAGGTGCTGTGATTCAGGTGACATTCACAGACTAGAAAAACAAGCAGGTCAGGAAAGACCTGTTGAAGACACTATCTACAATTAACCCGGGTGGCTTTCTGTGATCTGTAAATCTTTATACGTGCTGAATTCGAAAGTGGTCCATTACAGGAGAAAAGGGGGGTCAGCTCATTGATATGTATTTCTTTGTCAAACTGCACTTAGGAATATATCCCTGAAGACTACAGAGAGGCAAAGAATCCTTTAAATCTGAAAATTCTTTAAGAATATGGCAATTTCAATACTGGATCACACCTGAGGTACTCTGTATCTCCTAGTGGTCAGCAGCAAGCGTTTCAGAGGAATGTTGTAGTACATGCCTCAGTTTCAGCCCTCCTAGGTAGACTGTATTCAGATTTATTCTTTCTACGTTGGCAAAAGATGCAACAGAAAAATAAGCCCTTTAGAAATGGTCATAGAGAGGCATTTCCAGTGCCAAGGTCTAAAGGAAAGGTTAGGACTTTTTGGTTTAGAAAAAAACCACAATGCTATGCACGACAAAATAAAAAAAAAGCAATTTCAGTATAAAATCAAACCAAACCAACCAACCAACCTACCAACCAAACAAACAAACAAAAAAACCCAAAACCAGAACAAAACCCAGAGGAGATGCTCAATCAAACAGAAAGGCAACATAATTGAAATGGATTAAAGACTAGAATTTTTTTCACACGTTGAAATTTACCCCATGCAGAAAGTCAGCAGAAGGCCTAGGCTCTCCTTCAGCTGTCAATCCCTACCCTGAGAGCTTTCCTGGGACTTCAGCAGTTCACAGGCTCTATGCCTGTCTTTAAGACAGAGGTGTATTTCATCTGCAATATACAATCACCTTACAGGAATAACAGTCCACTGTATCATCAAATCTAAGAGCTTGTTAGCAAGATTTTTTTTCTTAACACTCAGATGTATGTGTAAACAAGAAGAAGGTTATCCAGAGTTCCACTTGCACGTAGTAAAGGAATTGGAAACAAGCTGAAGCAGACCTGTGATCTGATGTGTGTCTAAATTTCCCCAGTGATGCAATTCAAGCATTGCCAACCTTCCTTACATTCTGTCCAAACACAGATCTCCCTTAGCTCAATGAATCGCAGACCTTCACCCTACACCCTCAATCAATTCTCATTTCTTCTGCAACTTCGGTTAGGAACATTTCCAGATGACAAGAGATGAGGAGATACAAACCTGTGTGCTAGTCTCCATGTTATTTACTGTTATTTCAAGTTCCTTCTCAGCCCCAAACATTCACCACCAATAGTCTCAGCCCCAACATTAACTTAGACTGCATTCCTTAGGGCCGGGACTGGAGCCTTCTTATCATAATCAGTGAATAATTATGTTCCAGGGGAGAACCAACAACTTTCCACTGGAAACAGGAAACTGCTGTTACAAGCTGTTGCTGTAGGGACAGAAATGAGAAAATTCTTCACAGACCCAGAAGTGATAAGTGAGAGCTGAACTGAAATGAAGAACATGATGACAAACTCTTCATCAGGTTGGTTACTTATCCATAGGTTTACTGTGAAAGGGAGGAAATATTTACTGAGATTAAATGCAGTGAAGAAAAAAATAAGGAAAAGACAGGGGACAAGAAATATCTGTTGCTTACCACCTGCCCACCTACAATCATTTTGTGGATTTTTGCTGAAAGCTGGAAGGAGTGAGTGAAGACATAACTAAAGAGGAAGTCATACGGCGAGGTGCACAAAGAAGTCGATGGGTGGCTGGAAAGTTTTTGGAGGTGGGGGAGTGTTCCAGGCATTATCTATATAAATAATTCTGAGAACTGGATTTTTTTTTTTACATCATTCAACTTTTAAAATTTTTATTTTATTTTATTTTA
>NW_010311305.1:6160-14052 GCF_000700745.2 Antrostomus carolinensis | reverse complement strand
AGTGCACATTGCCAGCTTGTGTCCAGCTTTTAATCCACCAGTACCCTTAAGTCCTTCTCGGCAGGGAGAAGGCCGTTGCCCTTCTTTGCTACAAGGACACATTGCTGGTACATGTGCAACTTGTCCACCAGGACCCCCAGGGGCTTTTCGCAAAGCTGCTTTCCAGCCAGTAGCCCCCCGCCTCTCTTGGTGCCTGGGGTTACTCCTCTCCTGGGGCAGGACTTTGCATTAGATGACATATTGCTTATTGCAGCTGGAAGCTGGGTTCTGTGACCCTGGAGAATCTTTCCAGCTATAGGTTTTAATTAGACTAAAGAGAAGAATGATGATCATACCTGCTCTATTATTATTTTTTTTTTTCCTCAAAGAGTTTGAATTCAACCTGTAGCTGAAGTATTTCTCCGTTGGTACAGGATGCTGTGAAGCCGCAGAACCCGCATTTTTACATCTTAGGAATCTTAGTGATTTCCACAGGTCTTGTTTCAAAATGCTGTTGTATTTACTTTAAAAAGGGAATACAAAGCATGGCACTTTTTTGCCATGTAGTTTCCTTTTGTTTGTTGCCTTAGCTTTATTTTCAATGAAAAAGCAGTCAATTGTTGATTTGGGATACCAGCTCAAGCCTCATTCCTTCCTTTCTACCTCTTCATCTTCCATAGTAGTCCTTAGTCTTCAATATATACCTTGTCATTTTGATCTAGGAGAAGTTACAGGTATCGTGTTTTTGAGATTTTCATTAGAATACAGCTGAGTATCTCTTTATCATGAATGTAGTGGTAGACCACTTCAAAACTATTTTCAGAAGTTAATAATATTTGAGTTAGTTTGCAATTTGGAAGAAGGTCTTGACTTGCAGGAAGTGCTAGACAATTCTGACCATGTTTGCCCTGTAGGTAATTAAGCTGTAGTTGGGTAGTCTAAAGCTTTATCTGTGGGAAGCTGCAACTTACTCAGAGGCAGTTATTATGTTTTAATTTTTCTTTCTGTCCTGACTTCTGGTTGTGTTACATTGATCTCCTCTGATGTTTGATGAATCTTCTACCAGTGAAGAGAGGAAATGGAAATCTGGCATCTTGTGAAAAGTGTTGTTTTCTGAGTTCAGTTAACAGTAAATCAATTCAGCTTTCCTGTTGTTGTCCCCAGTTAGATAAGTATTCTACAGAGCAGAGCAATTTATGTCTATTACATCAAGAAAAAGATTTATTTGAAAATATATTTGGGTTTTTTTCAATGTTTTGTTAAGATTTCCACCCACAGAAATATATGATATTTCTTATTTTTAATACATGGTCATTTTATCAGAAACAATATCATAATCAGTAAAAAAAAAAATAATGCAGATTTTGATCTGGTATTATTAAGTGGGTGCTTCAGACACTTTCTATCCTGAAATATGTTAGGAGAATTTTGTTAATATACAGAAAAAACCCTAATTTATTTTGACATGCTTTGATGATTGACTGTATTTTCTTCTTCAAGGATATACAGCCACATTAACGTAATTTAATTTAATACATAATTGTTGAAGCATTTAATAATTTCTTCCAGGAAGTTATTCCTTCAGAAATTCTTAAAACAGCAAGTAAAAACTGTTTTAGTGTTCTTGACTTCTTTTAGGTCATATTACCCAAACTTAACAAATTTATCAGTAACATGAAACTGAAAATCAAATATAATTACTGAGGAAAGTAATATTTCTGTATGTAGCTTTAGCTAAATTCATGAAAGAACCTCAGGACACCACAGTGGTAAATCTGTTTTTAAATAGAGCATTGCTATTTAATGAAATACTGAGCCTGGGGAATGCAGTCAAGAATAATCAGAGGCACTTATCACCTTTGACAGGCTGCAGTATTTCTTATGACTTTGTTTCAGCCCATGACTTCTTACTTTGGTAATCAAATACTTGCTGTGCCCATTTCTAGGGAAAACATTAAAGTTTTAAAAAAGCATAGTAAGAAAAAAGTATAGCTGGACGGGGTGGGAGAATTCTTGAACCATCAGATTTAAGATTTTTAGACTCCATAAATCAGAAGTTCAAATCCTACGAGGACTGACTTAGTCCTTCGTCTTTTGCAAGCTCAATAAACTCAACTCAATGTAGAATCATTTAAGTCCCTAAATTGTTCTATCAGTGAATCACTTTACTGGTGTTCAGAGCACACTTATGGGTGGTCCTGTTAGATTGTTTCTCAGGGTCTACAAAGAGGATCTCTTTATCTTGTGATATGATATTCTACCAAGTGGAGATCTGCCAAAGCATATTAAAAAAAAATATCAAGGAAGTCTGACCCCCAGTCGTTATCACTATTTCTTGTATATTTTTCAACTCCGAGAAGCACGAAGTATGTGAAAGTAACGGTTGTGTAGTGATATAGCTGATTTGGTTTCCACCAGGAGTTGGAAAAGAATCAATGAGAAGACCCACATGGACAAGGTTTCTGATGTTGTGTGATCAACATTGTACATGCTCTCCGCGTTCATAGTAACTGGGCATACTGGACTACACTGAACTGTTGAAAATCACTGGTTAGTGCCTTAATGCATCTCAAATATATTTATCTTTATTCTCCTTTATTACCTAATTTGTAAGTAACAGAAAGGACACGCATAAAAGTTTAATTCCATGAATAAATTTAAGTAAGTATGCTCTGCACACCAGTGAAGTGTTTCACTGATGAAAACCGCGTTTTTGGGATGACTCCTACATCTGAAGCCATTTTAGCTTGAGTATAGCTTGGCATAAGTTGACACTGAAAAAATGTATAGAAATAGCTGTGAACTGGTGACACCACCTTCACTTTTGTCAGTAGTATTTTCCTTATTGGAAGCTCTTTGTAGAGCTTCAGTTTGTCGCATCTGTTGCTTCTGACCTTGTGGGTTGGCAGCTTAAAGTTATTTTTAGAGCGTTTGTGAGCGTATTTATGTGACACTGACTTCTTTAAATTTGAAAAGCCAAGTAGCTTTTTATAACATTGTTAAAGAGGCAGTGGTCATGGCTCAGTAGTTAATATTGAATTCTATTTTGCACTTAAAAGCTGAGATTTATCCTTTTAAGCCCTGTGCTGGCTTAATGATTCAATACAACCGTATGTTTGCTGGGAATGTGGTTTCTGACAGCTTTGCTCTGGCTGTCTGCATTTCTCCCTTAAAAATACCAGGTGGATTTTGTACTGTGTATCATCTTTATGCTGTCTTTTCCTGTTTTAATGGATATTCATTTCTGACATTGTAGATTTGTCCAGAAATTTCAGGACAAAACCAAAACCCAAGCTACCCAAGCTATATGTAAAATAGCCTAAGGTTTCAATGTCCCAATCAACAATTTAAACCAGAAAAAAAAGAAGATACTGTAATTATCACCACATTAATCACAACGTTTTTAATAAATTTCCCAGTTAAGACTTAGCCCAGAGAAAGACTGATGTGTAAGGTACTGGAACAGGGGCACTTTCACCATGCAATGACTTGCATTTTGTCTTTCTAATTTTTTTTCTGTGACAGAATTGAGAGAAGCTTGTCTTGGAATCTCATAAAATAGCTTGCTTCTTCTGCACACATTATTTGATCAAAGTCTGGGATCTTCAGTATTTTTCTGTTAATGAAAACTGGCTGTGGAAATAATGCTTTATAGCAACTACGTCTGTTCTCTTTGTATAGTTTGCTTGTGACGCATTTTTTTTGTTGTTAAAATAAATATAGGCTTGTTTTTTTTTTCTTTGAGTGATTGCCTCATGTACACTTTCTAACACAGATAAGTGCATTTCCAACTGCTTACCACCAAATACTTTAACTGTGCCTGTAGCAAATGAACTAATGCCCTTAAAATACGAAGGTACCTCCTGAAGGAGAGTTCATCTACCTGTGTCACACTTAGTCTAACACTGCAGCTTTGTTTTTCTAGTTTCCTTGCTGTCCCTTTTAGAACATGGCTTTACTTGTGTTCTGAGTGCTTAGACAAAAATACTTTTTGCAGTCTAGAACTTCCTCACAAGGAGAAGAGGAGGGGCAGGCGCTGAACCTTTCTCTCTGGTGACCAATGACAGGACCAGGGGAAATGGCAGGAAGATGTGCCAGGGGAGGGTGAGGTTGGCCGTTAGGAAAAGGTTCTTGAGGCAGAGGGTGGTGGAGCACTGGAACAGGCTCCCCAGGGAGGTGGTCATGGCACCAAGCCTGACAAGATTCCAGAAACATTTGGCCACATGGTCTGAATCTTGGGACTGTCCTGTGCAGGGACAGGAGTTGGACTCGATGATCCTTGTGGGTCCCTTCCAACTCACAACATTCTATCATTCTATGATTTATAGGTGACTTGCAGTTTTGGATGTTGACTTTGAAGCTTTTGGGCTTTGAGGGTCTCATTTGTTTCAATCTGTTTCTACCTCTTAAGTAAATCTCAGTTTTTGATTTTTGATCCCAAACCACATCGATTTGATTTTCTTGATTTCCCATTTTCAAATGAAAAAGACAAAAAGTTTCTGCATACCCTGTCTTGAGGAAGGTTGTTGGTTACTGCTCTATCATGAGTAGCAGATTTAGCTTCTCTGTTGCCTTATGACCCTGTAGATATTTATGGTGTGGTCTGGAGCAGACCTCAGTCAAGGAGCCTTTATCAGCTGCAACAGAAGGAAAAAAGTAGTCTTTGTCTCCTCTGGCAGTGGTTATGGCTGTGAGTGTTTGTGCTGTTGATGCCTTACTGCAACCCTCTGTCAGGTCACAGTGTTCTTCAGTGAGCCCCACGATGCACAGTTCCGGGGAAATCTTAGTCTTTCCCTGGAGCTTCCATAGCATTAGAATTTCCAGGACTTCCCAAGAACATCTTGGAAGCTTTTTCTCAGTAATGCAATTCCATTAATAGAAGTATGTCACCTGTCTGCATCCTTGAGATACCTGGAATTATTCCCATCCAGGGAATAACATGTATATGTTCCCATGTACATGTTATTTACAACATATGTGCTGTAACAGTCAATGTATTTAATTAAGGCCAACCTGTGTCATTACTGTGTCATAGGTTAATGCAGTGGGCACATCCTGCAGTTTAGATACTATTTTCTCAGACTCTGTAAGAGACGAAGTACTCTTTCGACAAGAAACCCCATTGTGGAAGAGCTGGAGAGCAGGGAGTTGCAGTTTCTTGTGCTTAATCACTGCCTCTGAGGCTTGAACTAATTTACAGAAGCTGTCATTTGTTCTCTGCCCCTCTAGTCAGGCTCTAGCAAGAACCGTTATCTTTACAAGGGGATTATCAATCTCCCTTACCTGCTTTGGCTGCAGTTGTTGATAGACAGCAGTAGCATCCTGGATCTTTGTTAGGGGACCACCCTCTTGATCTCCTCCCTTGAGTTTAATGGGTATTTAAGCACCTGTGGACACAGCAGTACACACACAGGTTTCTTTATTTTGAAGTAAATCCCACTGTTAGATCCCTTGCCAGTAAGAATGACTACTTTGCCTGCTCATCTTTCTCCATCCTTTTCGGGAACATTCCTCATGGAAGCCTCCGAAGAAACACTACTAAATGGCTTCCCCACTAGCTTTGCTCTCATTTGAGAAGAAAGGAGCTTTACAGCAGCTGATTTCTGATAACAAAGGAAAAAAAGGACAGAGACTTATTCTGAATTTCAGAAATGGAGAACAGTTTTTGTGGTTTAAATTACATATGGTAACTGCAGTTGAAATATTCTGTCACTTCACAAGGAAAACTGGTTTGTTTTTATACATCTTCTAGGGGCTGTGCTTTTCGTATTTTGCATGTTCTTGTGTAAATAGAATCAGTTTTTCGTAGGTCAAGACCACTATCAGTACAGGGATGCGTAGTTTGGATTCTCTGTAGCTCTAAGGCTGTTCGTGGAGGTTTCTGCACCAGTAGATATGTACACTTTGAGTTAAGTGGAGTTATTTTTTATCATTACTTCAAACAGGTACAAAAATTTCTTGAGATGATTGTGCAGCTGTTTCACTTACTCGAGTTAATTTGAGCCATCCTTTTTGTTTGATGATGAGACATGGCCAGCATCTGCAAAAAGGAGCCTTTCATCTTCAGCCCTTACCCTGTTATGGTTTTTCCCCTGGTTAGGACACAGAATCTCTGATGCATGTAAGTGGATTGGAGCTCTGGGCTCCTTTCATATCAGCAACAATCACGTTGCAGGTCCTGATGGGTACTAATAGGACTGTGTGATATGTAGTCAGGAGACTAGTGGAAAGTGAAGCACAAAGCATTTTGATTTTTCTGAGTTATTTCTGGCTTCCGAATAAAGAGCTAACATCCAAGATAATCTCCTTTACTTAATTTTCAGCACTGAATATGTCTGGAATTTAATTTGTGTTGGATGCCAGTAAGAGATGTGACTCTGCTGTGGGTGCTGTGCTGGCCCAGATGTGTTTCTAATTCACTGATTTGTGTTTCTAATTCATTGATTTGTGTTCCTGATTCGTTGGTTTTAACTAATGATGGATACTTTTCCTCAGTTCCAGCTCTTAGGAAGAATGCATTGAAGCTGCTATAGTATTTATATTCGTATTATCATTAATAAGTTTTCACCAGCTGCCTGGTCTTCTGAGTTGTAAAATTGTCCCAAAGTTCAGATCAAAAGTCTATGGTCTGGAGAGCATCTCTGAACTAAACTGAGTGGCTCACAGAGATGCCACTAATTTACCCCACACAGCTAGACATATTTTCGTTGATAGCCTGAAAAGATGCAATTTATCTCTTCTCAAGAGTGGTGGAGAGGCCAGAGGCTAATTTAACACAGAGCTTGATGGAGTCAATTACAAACTCTTTAAGACCTGCAGTTGAGAAAGTCAGCGGACTTTTTCCTTTTATCAGTCTCATTTGTTATTTTTGAATGTAGGCTGGGCAGTGGGAGAAGCTGAAGGGGCTGAGGGAAATATGCTATCCTTTTTTTGGGCATTATCTAGTAACGTGTGAATGGGTCACAGCTTGAGTGAGGTGTTAAGTGAGGTGATAAGGCTATGGCTAAAAAAGTAGCTTACATCATACAGGTGAGCGTAACCAATACATAAATACTCAAGTGGACCAGGCACCTTAAAAGAATTTCCAGTTTTTGGTGAAAAATGTTCCTTTTCCATATTTATAAATATTAAAAACTGTTTAGCCACTGGAGTGGAAAAGCATAACAAAGAGTTTCATTATAGCCTGGACCATGTATTATCTACACAAATGTTAACTGAATTCTAATTACTTGGCCAAATTCTGACCTTCCTTTACACTTCCTCCTCTTCTGGGCATAGCAGAGACTTTGGAAAAGCTTGTTATTGATAGTGATGAATGGGAAAAAGATCATAAACATTAATAATCTGACCGTGGGGATTAGAAGACTGGAAGGGAGGAATTCAACGATAAACAAAACAAATTTGATTTGGAATCACTGACCCAGTAAACCATAGGATAGTTTTTTAGAGTGTAAGTGCACATTAAACAAATGATTATTATCTTCCAAGTTAACTTAGTTTAAACAATGAGGATTTATGGGCAGGGCTGAAGTTCTGTCTAAAGATTTGTCTATATTTTTGAGAAAACTTCTGTGTTATGAAAAATAATTTAAGTTATTAATATAACTGAGATCGAGAATAGGTGATTTCTTCACCTTCTTCATTGCCACCCAGAGGGACCTGGACAAGCTGGAGAAGTGGGTCCATGTGAACCTCACGAGGTTCAACAAGGCCAAGTGCAAGGTCCTGCATCTGGATCAGGACAATCCCTTGTATCAGTACAGGCTGGGGGGTGAAGGGATTGAGAGCAGCCCTGAGGAGAAAAACTTGGGGTTACTGGTGGATTAAAAGCTGGACATAAGGTGGCAATGTGCATTGGCAGCCCAGAGGCCAATAACCGTGTCCTGGGCTGCATCCAGAGCAGCGTGGGCAGC
>NW_010311305.1:0-5836 GCF_000700745.2 Antrostomus carolinensis | reverse complement strand
GGCTGAGAGAGTTGGGGCTGTTCAGCCTGGAGAAGAGAAGGCTCTGGGGAGACCTTATCATGGCCTTTCAGTACTTAAAGGGGACCTATAAGAAAGATGGGGACAAGCAGGGCCTGTAGTCATAGGACAAGGGGCAATGCTTTTAAACTAAAAGAGGGGAGATTTAGCCTAGAGATAAGGAAGGTATTTTTTACACTGAGGGTGGTGAAACACTGGCAGAGGTTGCCCAGAGAGGTGGTAGATGTCCCATCCCTGGAAACATTCAAGGTCAGATTGGATGGGGCTCTGAGCAACCTGACCTGGTTTAAGGTGTCCCTGCTCACTGCACGGGGTTGAACTGGATGACCTTTTAAGGTTTCTTCCAACCCAAACCATTCTAAGATTCCATGATTCACTGAAATGGAGTACATCAAAACATAAGATGTTTTTGTATCTTGAGATCACTAAACCTATATCTCCTGAAGATGTCACACAAAGGAGTAATTTATTTTTCTAGAAGGGCTTATGACGACAAAAATCATGAAACAATCAAAGTTTCCCCCCTTAGAAAAGAAACTGCGTTATTGAATCCATTGGACTTTGGATGAAATGGGAGAAAGGAATGCAGCGACATCTGTAGATTTAGTAAATATTTTCTCATTATTAATTCTATGCATTTGCAGATCTTTAGTTTTTTATTTTTTCTTACATATTTGATATCCATTATTATCATAAGTGTTGTCTTTTTAGTACCTTGATCACATTTTAACTGCTTTGGATCCTGACATGAATGTAACAATTGAGTTCCATTTTCTCCACTGAATTTGGTTTAGATTTATTCCTTGGCATTACACTCTATATTTGTATTACTCATTATTTACAGGAGGGAAAAGCAAAGTACGTGTGTAAAATGAAAGGTGAAAGTTAAGAAGTTCAGAAACACTCATTTAAAGATAGGAGAGCATCATGCATCATGCTTGAAGCTGGGAGCTGAGGTCCTGTTTTTCATTTGAAATTTGACTTGTAAGTCCTAAAGTAAACTTAGAAAATGAAGTTTGTCTTAAGCCATTGAGATGTTTTAAAAAATATTCAGAGGCTTAAATAAAAGGCTGTGCTGTGTTCTGTAAATAATGCTCTAAACTCTTTCTTATTAACATATTCTGATTACCCATGTGCAGCCTTTCCCCCATCTCATCCCACAGCAACCCTGCCGTGCTCAATAACGTCACACACCGTAGATAAATCATACTTTACCAATATTTCTTTTTTTACCCTTGATATATTGGTGGAAAGTGTATCTTAAGATGGGCATCACTAGCAGCTTATTTTGGCTGTCACTTATTTTCCCTCTGAATACGCAGTGAGACAAGACTTAATTAAGAATATTCAGAGTCATGACATCTTTAATATAAAACAGAAGATTTCATGAAAGCAAGTTATTGAGTGATCAGTGAGTGATGATAAAATGGTGACAACGGGCAATAAGTACATATACGCAGATTTTTATTGTGGGATTTAAATCTAGATGAGGAATATTCTTACGTCAGTACCCCTTATTGTTTGTTTCCCAGGCTGTTCTCTATTCAAATCAACTTCTTCCTTGTATTCTCTCTTGTATTTTCATGTTAAGTCTTATTTTCTGGAAAGAGCCAGCCATCTGTAATTTTGAAGGAGAGCTCCTTGTCTTTTATCTGGCATTATCGGAGAGGCTGTGCGGGCTGGACTCCTGTACAATGATATTTTCAAGCACACAGTGACATTAGACAGTTGGTTATGTCTGTACTACTTGTCCTGAAAATGCTCAGCAGAACTAGCCCTGGTTTTTGTCTATGGAAATTGTCTCTTGCTATTCTCAGTGTTGCTGCCCGCTACACAAACTCACTTATTTTTTGATCCCTTGTACTCAGGAACTGATTTATACAAATAATTAACATTTTTAAAAATCTAGCATTTTTAAAGGTAAGCTGTTTGCCCTTTTGATACAAACTGCTATTTTTTTTCCTAACATTTTAAATTAGGTGGCTTTTCCATTTTCTGCATTTCTATGCTAATCAATTGAGAAAGCAAATCACTTTATTTCCTTTCCAAGTCTTCCATTTTAGTTTGTGTCCATGTAGGAAATTAACAATAAACTGGTATTTCCAATAATGAGATAATGATAATGATTTAACCAGGGTTTCTAAGCCTGCTTGGCAAAAGTATTCCAATGGGACAGGAATTTTCTTGAGACAGAAGGTCACAGATTTGCTATTGAAATGATATTATCTAAAGAAATAGAAAAAGAGAGAGATAAAAAGTGAGTTATTGGGAATTACTTGAAGGAAAATACTGATATGGCTTAGGGTGTACAGGTTGTCCTAGGTTTGTGAAGCTCTTTGCCCCCCTTGTTTGCAGAACAATTGCAGAATTAATTTAGTTCCAAAAGGCAATTTGTCCTTAGAGCTGTTAATCCATATCTGATATTCTCCTTATCAGCTAGATCAACAATTAGTGGTTTAACTAAATCCTACTGGATTGTTCTCAAAATGAGGTGAAGATGCTTTACTTTTTGACTGGTTCAGACAATTTTCAGAAAGGAAAATTGTAGAAAAGCACCGTGGGGAGAGGTAAGTGTTGCTTCTTCTGCTCCTCTGGCTGCTCTAGTCATGGAGAATCACTCACATCTGCCTTCTGGAATATGTTTTCATCTCAGCCTGCGATCCAGTTGCTGAAGTAGCTGCCAAGGGTTGGACCAAGGTGCCCATGTGGTGGCATGAGGACAGGGCTCCAGGCACTGCTGAGCTGGTGCCTGCAACAAGCAATAATTTCATAGAATCACAGAATGTTGTGAGTTGGAAGGGACCCACAGACTTGGTGCCATGACCACCTCCCTAGGGAGCCTGTTCCAGTGTTCCACCACCCTCTGGGTGAAGAACCTTTTCCTAATGTCCAGCCTAGACTGAAGTTTGCCTCAAGGCTGGGAATGGCTAGAGATGAAGAGCCTGAAAGCTTGTAAATGAGACTTGTTTGCAATGCATTTCCACCCCCCACTGCATTGTCCTTTTTCATTTTGTGATTATAAGCCAAAATCATCCGTACTTATTGTCACTCGCGTTACAGTTGGCAATTAAGGTGGTGATTTGGTTTAGTTATTTCCTGCGTTCTGTGATCACGTATGGATTTCTGTAAAAGAACAATCCAACTGAAAAAATATGTGTAGGTACCTATTTGAAGAATATCACAGCTAAAAAAACCCCACAACTCAACAAACTCCTCTTTTATGACTGTGTACTCAATTACGCATCATTAGAGTCTTGTATATTTAGGAATATATACTTCCATTTCCTACCACCTGGAAGTAACTTGATTTACAGTTGAGAAAACTACTTTTTTTAGTAATATCAAAACTCTTAATGTGCTATTTTGGTGACATGTACTGAATAAAGTTTTGTCTTATTTGGGAAATGATTCTACTGTAGTCTAGTCAAAGAATTTCATTTAATTACATGTGTAATACAACTTTCTGCCTTTTACTTAATTGGTCTCGCCTACATTGTTTCTGCCTATTAGATGATAATTTAGCAATTTCCAACTTGTATATCCCTGAGGGAGGCTCAATGGGAATAAATGGGAGTAAAAAAAAAAAAAAATCTCTGCAGCTTTATTGCTTGATTTACTGCTTGATGGTGTCTCTTAGTTGTATGGAAGAAGAGAAATGGAGAATAATAAGCAATAAAAAGGGAAATCTTTTGTATAAAAAGCTTAGTTTCAGAACAAAGCAGATTGTGTAATCTTTGCTTGGTATATTTACAGTATTATTTGCTTAGTATAGGATATATAAAACCAATTTTAATAATAGATGCTTCCAGTTTTCATATTAACCCTATAATCCATTTATACCTGTATAACTGAATAACTCAGAGCAAATTAGTACACGAGAAGGATTGGGGACTTCTCAGCTGTGGATGGGACGGTTTAAAAAACTACTACACAATTCTGGGGTAGAATTTATCAGGTAGTATTTGCCTATCATTTTGGGATAATCTGACTCTGGGATTTGTTATGTTGAATTATTCTTTGTAGATGGGAAAGAATATATATTTTTTTAATTTTTACAATCAAATTAGCTTAACGCTGTGTGTGTCAGTATATGTGCCCCTCTGTATTTTTTTAGGGGATTTGGCTTCTTTGCAGGAACTGGGAACCAGGTAGGTTTAAAAAATAAATAAATTATGATCTACAGGCAGGCAACTGCTCCAAAATGAGCTTTTTTTCTATTTCAATAATTAAATAAATATGGACTTTCTAGCTGTAGCGTTCACATCTGAGGCTGGTGGCCATCTGGTTTCACTGCCCTTTCCCATGAGAGCTCAAGCTCACAGCTCTTGGAATAAGAGGGCAACTGGCAGGGCAGTTATTTGATAAGATACAGCAGATTCCAAATGGGAAGTTGCAGCAGTTGAGTTTTGGCTAAAATAACAAGGTATTCTAGAGCTGTGCTCATTTTCTTATAGACTAATCGGGCAAAAGAGCCAACTAATGCAACACAGCAATATGTGGGGCAAAATGTGCAAAGGTAAATCAATATAGACATGGTGAGATCCAACTGAAGACAATCTGAGCTCTGCATATTGCTGAAGTTGGATCCAGGGCTGCTAATGGCTGAGTATAGAAGCAATAGAAGCAACACCTTGGTTTATTAACCAGTATTTCCTGGGTGGAGGGGAAGTGCTTTCAGGTAATCATGTTAACATTCATTAAGGATCCAACTGTTGATGAGAATTGGTAAGACCAATGTGGTCTTTCAGGCTGCTGCACTGCTCAGTGGGAGAGTTTATTTTCTGAAGACAGCTTGTTTCTGAGCATACTTCTAAATACACATTCAGGTGTTATTGGTGGAGGAAGCACTAAATACGTTTCTCATACATACAGTATTTTGTGGGAAAAATATTGTTTAGGTGAAAATTTTGTGTGTGCGTGAGTGAGATGTGTATAATTTTTTTTTAATAGTGCTGAGTAGTTGACTGCTGTGGAAACTTTACGCCTCCTCAGGTGAAGCTTACTCACTGGGAGCTGAGATTTATGGAGCATGATTAAAACTTCTTGTGCCCCTACTCATGTCTGTGAACATTATTCCTGGTAATAGTTACAAAATAAGCTCTGTAGGTCAAAACTCTCAGGGACTATGTTGCTACAGTTGGAGATGTTTGCTGTTGTACTGTGCTTTGGTTTCTTAAACTGATTATGTCTTAATTGTCTCCCACCTTTACTCTTTGGCAAGCTAGTTTTAAGTATGATGTCACTCACAAAACTTGCTTCTGGGACTTAAGAATTCATGATAAAATTTATACAAACCCTTTATATACCAAAAGAATCAATGAAGCTGTGGCAAAACAAACATTTTCAAGTCCATGAACTGGACTAACTTGAATACAAGACTCTTCAAGGAACTAACCAAGGAGTGTTCCAAACAGCTTTTTGTTGTAATGAAATCCAGAAATGTGAAGGTCACATGGGGGAAAGAAGTATAAAGGTTATACATCTAGGAAGGGAAAGTATTTGGAAAAACAGTGGCTTGGAAAAGAATTTGGTTATCACAGTAAATCACCTCAAGGTGAACTCCTACTGCAGTGCTCTGGGAAAAGGGCAAATGTTATCTTTGTCTATAAAAAAAGAAGACAATCAAGTAGATTCTAAATTAATAATTCAGGATGAATATAAAGTCTAGTTGTAACTTGCAGTAACATGGCAAAATGTGTGTACTTGTACACTGTTTCATTCCTGCATCCTAGCATTTTACTCCAAAAAAATGTTTGAATCCCTTCCTTTATTAAAAATTTGCACTTCCTTTATGAAGATGTTCTGTGTACAGCTCTAT
>NW_010311304.1:0-22685 GCF_000700745.2 Antrostomus carolinensis | reverse complement strand
TTATTATTATTATTATAAACTGTTTTAGTTTTTTGGCAGGATTGATTCTCCAGGTGGATTCACTCTGCAGTCATACAAACAGGTGTATGCAAAATGAAGTGATGGCAGGTTACTGCTTCTCCTGGTACTAATCCAGGCAACCATTTTATACATCCAGGCTTCTTACATAGTCAATGGATAAAAGGCTGGGAATTAAAATGCTTACAATCACCTTCTGCAGTCTCCAGTGAGTATATAGAGAGCTCATATTTTCACAGAATCACAGAATCATAGAATTGCCTAGATTGGAAAAGACCTTTAAGATCATCAAGTCCAAACATTAACCTAACACTGACAAGTCCCCAGCAAACCATGTGCCTAAGCACTATGTCTAGACAACTCTTAAATACTTCTAGGGATGGGGACTCCACCACTCTCTGAGCAACCCATTCCAGTGCCTGATAACCCTTTCAGTAAATAAATTCTTCCCAATATCCAATCTAAACTTCCCTTGGCACAACTAGAGTCCATTTCCTCTCGTCCTATCACTTATTACTGGGTTGAACAGACAAACCCCCACTTCTTTTACACCCTCCTTTCAGGCAGATGAAGAGAGCAATAAGGTCTCCTCTGAGCCTCCTTTTCTCCAGGCTAAACAACGCCAGTTCTCTCTACTGCTCCTCATAAGACATGTGCTCTAGACACTTCAACAGCTTCATTGCCCTTCTCTGCACACGTTCCAGCAGCCCAAAACCAAACACAGTACTCAAGGTGTGGCCTCACCTCTACTGAGTACAGGAATAAGATAACTTCCTTGATCCTACTGGCCACACTATTCCTGATATAGGCCAGGATGCTGTTGGTCTTCTTGGCCACCTGGGAAGACTGCTGACTCCTGTTCAGCTGCCTATCAATAAACACTCCCAGGTCCCTCTCTGCTGAGCAGCTCTCCAGCCACTCCTCTCCAAGCCTGTAGCACTGCCGGTGATTGTTGCGGCCAAAGTGCAGAAACTGGCATTTGGCCTTATTGAAACTCATGCAATTGGTCTTGGCCCATCTGTCTAGCCTGTCTAGATCCCTCTGCAGGGCCTTCCTACTCTCAAGGAAATCAACTATTCCACCCAGCTTGGTGTAGTCTGCAAACTTACTGAGGGTGCACTCGATCCCCTCGTCCAGATCATTGTTAGAGATGTTAAACAGGAGTGGCCCCAGTATTGACCCCTGGGGAACACCACTTGTGATCGGCTGCCAACTGGATTTAACGCCATTCACCACCACTCTTTGGGCCTGATCATCCAGCCAGTTTTTTACCCAGCAAAGTATATGCCCATCTAAGCCATGAGCAGCCAGTGTTCCAGGAGAATGCTGTGGGAAACAGTGTCAAAGGCTTTCTTAAAATCCAGATAGACAACATCCACAGTCTTTCCTTCATCTGCTAAGTGGGTGACCACGTTGTAGAAGGAGATCAGGTTAATCAAGCAGGACCTGCCTTTCATAAATCCATGGTGACTGGGCCTGATCATTTGGTTGTCCTGCATGTAATGTGTGATGGTGCTCAGGATGATCTGCTCCATCATCTTCCCCAGCACCGAAGTCAAACTGACAGGCCTCTAGTTTCCTGGATCCTCCTTCTGGCCCTTCTTGTAGATGGGCATCACATCGGCTAACTTCTAGTCTGCTGAGCCCTCCCCAGTCAGCCAGGACTAATGAAAAATGATGGCAAGTGGCTTGGTAAGCACCTCCACTAGCTCTCTCAGAAGAGAGATTCCGTCTGGTCCCATAGACTTATGTACATTTATGTGGTACAGCAGGTCACTGACCATCTCTTCCTGGATTGCAGAGGGTTCATTCTGCTACTAATCTGTCTTTTAGCTCAGGGATCTGGATTCTCAGGATACAACTGGTGCTATTACTAAAGACTGAGGCAAAGGTGGCATTAAGCACCTCAGCCTTTTCCTCATCCTTAGTTACCATGTTTTCTACTGCATCTAATAGAGGATGGAGGCTCTCCTTGGCCCTTCTTTTGCTGCTAATGTATTTATAGAAAGATTTCTTGTTGTCTTTTACAATAGAAGCCAAATTAATTTCTAGCTGGGTTTTGGGCTTTCTATTTTTCCCTCTGCATAGCCTCACAACATCTTTGTAGTCATCCTGTGTGGCCTGCCTCTTCTTCCAAAGGCCATAAACTCTCCTTTTTTTCCCGAGTTGCAGCCAAAGCTGCCTGTTCTGACAAGCTTGTCTTTTCCACCACTGGCTCATCTTACAGCACGTGGGGATGGCCTGCTCCTGTGCCTTTAAAACTTCTTTCTTGAGGAATGTCCAGCCTTCCTGGACTCCTTTGCCCTTCAGAGCTGTCTCCCAAGGGTCTCTCTCAACCAGAGTCCTGGACAGGCCAAAGTCTGCCCTCTGGAAGCCCTTGGTAATCGTTTTGCTGATTACCCTCCTTACTTCACCAAGAATTGAGAATTCCACCATTTCATGGTTGCTAAGCTGAAGACAGCCTCCAACCACCACATTTCCCACCAGTCCTTCTCTGTTGGTAAACCACAGATCAAGTGAGGCACCAAACCAGAATTACACTGACAGCACCAGCCTCTGAGCCACGTGTTAATCAGGTGTGTTTTCCTTTTCCCTTCAGTATTCTTCCCTGCCACTGAAGGGACTGAGAAAAACACTACCTGTGCTCCTGATCCTTCAACCAGTAGCTCCAGTGCCCTGAATTCCCTTTTAATTGCTTTAGGACTTCTCTCTACCACCTCATCACTGCTCACCTGTACAACCAATAGTGGGTAATAATCAGAGGACTGCACCAGACCTAGTAATGTCCTAGTAATGTCCCTGACCCAAGGAGGCAGCAGACTTCCCTGTGGGTAGGGTGAGGTTGGCATATCGGCCCCTCTGTTTGTCTCAGAAGGGAGTCACCTATGACAATTACATTTTTATTTTTTTTTTTTTCTTTGTAGAAGCAGTGTTGAGGCATGGGGATGATTGACTCACCTTAGACAACCCCCTGGATGGACCTTCATCCACATCCTTGTTTTCCATTCCCTCAAGTTACAGAGCCTCAAACCTGTTGCGCAAAAGCACCTGGGATTTCAGAGTAGGCTGGGAGGAGATTCGCCTGCCATCTCTGTTTCTATTCCTCCCTGTCTTTTAGGACTCCTTCTTCTGCCTGATGGCAAGAGGGTAGGGGATCCTCTGCTACTTGTGGAGCATTCTCCCTGTGCATTTTTTGCAGGGGTGGCAGGGTGCAGCTCCATGAATCTAACTCCATCGCACACTCCCTGATACTCCTTAATCTCTCCACCTCCTCTTTTAGCTCTGCCACCAGGCTGAGCAGATGATTCGCCTGGTAACACCACACACAGGTGTTGTCTCTGCTGGCCTCTGGTACCAGTGACAGGCTCAGGCACCCCATGCAACCAGAGAGCTGGACAGTTGCATGTTTGCATGAGGGCTCTGTCTGGATTGCCACATTCCTCCTGGCAATGGCTCTCAGCTGAGTGGAAATCATTGCTGGGTCCCTATCTAGGAAGGTGATGACCACTAGTTGAATTAGCCTTCTTGAGCCAGGAGGGGGACCATGCCCTGTCTGCATGCCCTGCCTGCATGAACTGCCCCCCAAATTGCTGCACCATGCTCTGTTCACCTGCTCTGTTCCTCGCGCTCCTGGTGGCTTGCACTCCCTGAGGCAGCCTTTCATGGGAGTGAGGGTGGCCATCGGTGGTGCTGGCTCTGTCCTCGCCATGTCAGCAGTCCACCCAGAAGCTGCCTGTCCCTGGCACAGGCTAGCTGTTTTCCTGGCTTGGGAAAGGCCTCAAAAAGCCCCCCAAAGAGCTCTTTCTGGCCCTTTTTGCCATGAAACTCTTCCCCAGTGTGGACTTGCCTGCACTTGATCTAGTCTTCTCAGCAAGGAGAAGACAGATTTTTTTTTTTTATATAGACAGAATTTTTATGTATCTATACAAATAACTAATCCCAGGAAGGTCAGTGGTGCAGAAGCCTTTTAAAGGAGAATAATGCCTTTACAGGCACAATTTTAGATATTATAGGGCTCACATTATGAGTGTCTTTTTTTATTTTTTTAAATAGTAGTTTGGTTTTGGTTTTGTTTTTTCGTTTATTTTTTGGTTTTGTTTTGTTTTGGTTTTTTTCAGTAGGGAAATTATACAACATTATGAATATTATTTCCTGTAGTACTGGTAGTAACTTGCTAATTTTCTTTGCAGATTTTTCAGTGTGGAGGAAAAGGAAAAAGAAGTGAAAGAAGCTGTCTTGAGTTTCTTGAAAAGAGAAAGAATGATGACAGGAAACAGCTTTGTTTTTCTAAAAGCAAATATTGCTGTTTGGTTTCTATTTAGTGGTTTAGAAAGCATATATAATGTAAAACTTTCTTTTAAGATTTTCCTGATTTTCTTTTTAAAATACTATACGTGATGTGACACATTTGTACACTATTAATTCTAATACAATTATGAAGTAAAATGTGAACTGTGAGAGCTATCTAGAATAAGTTCAGAACATAATTTTCTCATCCTGGTTCATTTAGGCATTGAAGGGGAAAGTGTAATACCATGTGGGAGCTGAATAAATCTCACTAGCAAGTGGTGTAACAGTATTTCTATTCCTACCAATTCTTTTCCTGTTTGACAACTCACCTATATTTAGCATTCACAGGACGGCTGGGTATATTTCTAAAGAAAATCACATCATGAACTCTCAGTAAAACAATAACAAAAATAGCAACTATTTATCTGTGTTTTATCTTATGCTTTTAATACGCACTCATATTTATGGTGCCCAAATTCCAGGCCATTTGTGTTGTATTACACTTTGAAAATGAAAGGAAATTTTCAGGCTTCTTTTTTGTACTATACCTTTCGGTATTTGCACATATTTAGAAAAGTTTCTTCCCCATTTGTTGTTTTTAAAATCATATAAGGAAAGAGAGATAAAAATAGTTTCCCCTTGATTTCTTATTCATATCTAAGTTTACAGTGTATCTCAGAATATTGACACATCGTTTGAGAAGTTTAAATTGTGTAGACAAAAGCCTCTGGAATATCCTACACACTTTTTTCCACCTTGCTTTTCTGTTTCCAGCTTAAGGAGCTGATCTTTTTAAGTAAAATCCTAGGTCTGTTAAAGCTGATGCCAGGAATGCCTCTTTAACGGACTCCAGATTTTCATTTTTAGTTAGTGATTGCTTGTAAGTGTGTTCATATGAACACAAACAAATTGAATTACGGTAAGCACTGTTTAGAATCTACAACATTTCAAGAAGTAATGTTCTTATTTTAGCTATAGGACAGGTGCAATCTGGTCAAAATCAGACAGCGCTTCCTTGCAGTTGAATCCCAACTGTCTAGGAATCTTTCATGTACTGGGTACTTAGCTGATTTTTGTTACCTGTCCACCCAAGAACATAAGATACATCAGCTATAGAGGTCTATTTTTGATTTTTAATTCCAGACTCTAAAATGCAGGCCTATGGAGCAGTTTGTTATCTATGCTTCTACTGTCCTTCTCAGAGAAGATTTGTAAAAGAAAAAAGTTTTACTGTGAAGTTCTGTCTGCCAATGAATCATTCCTAATACCTAGAAGTCAATACCTCCACTCACAAAAAACCATATGCTGATATATTGCAAAGAAAAATAAGGCAATGTAATCATACTAATACGTTTATAATAAATCAGACTTTAAGCCTGCAGTCATGTTAATGTAATTTAATACTGTATAATAGTCTCTGAATAAATTTAACCACAATGTAAGACTGTGGCAGTTAGCTTGTGTGTCAAGAGAAGTCTTCAGATAATAGTAGGGGTTTGGCTCATGGAAAACCTCCCCAACTTCTTCGCCAAGATCACTCTTTCTCCAGCAGTTCACCCTGATTCAGAATTTTATGCTTTCCTACATGCAGTGGCTCACAAGTCTGCAAAAAAGAGCAGAGATATCCAAAATTTAAAATTGAGAGAATTGAAATAACCTTCTTCCTTCCCTGCTAAACACTGTGCAAAGAAAATATATCCCTGGGGGTTTTCAAGGCCAGGTTGGATGAGGCTTTGAGAAACCTGATCTAGTAGAAGGTGTCCCTGCCATGGCAGGGGGATTGGAACTAGATGATTTTTAAGGTCCCTTCCAACCCTAACCATTCTTTGATTCTATGATTCTATGATCAGCATCTTCACTGCCACCGTGCTGTTAATGTATTTCAGGAAAGTAATAATGTAAATTTTACATTGCAGACATAACAATGCAATTTTGTAATATTGAATGAAAAATTGGTAACTAAGTGGCTAATCATTGCTCCTTTGGTAGTTAGTATAGTAATATTATTTCTCAAAAAGTAATTTGGTGTAACTGTATATATAATGGAGCACAGCATGAGAGCCCCATTTTTATATTTTCTTTCTCACTGGAATTTTTTTAAAAATTGAGGGAAAGTAATCTGGTGACTGAAGAAAAAAGACATTTTTTCAATAAATTATGTACTATATTAATATTTTTAAATAAAATAAATAATTTATGTTATGACTTGAATAAACAGTGCTAGAATCAATAAGAAGAAAGTGATAGTCAGTATGAGTAAAAAACCAGCAAGGTTTCATGTACTATGAATTGACTAAGTCATAATGGTAGAACATAAAACTGATGTGTTTAACAACAGTAGTGTATTATCCTAAGCAGTTTATTCTCACAAGCAGTTCTGCTGAAATCAATAGAACTATTCAGGTGAAAAAGGTGGTACATAATCTTTTTGCACAATAATTTCAGCTTGATTTTCTGGCATTCAGTACAATTTCCCTCCCCACCATGCCTCAATTCTGATTTAAAAATGAAAACAGATGTATATGTTTTTCTCCTCCTCCTTTATTTCCCAGTATAATTTCTCTGCACCTACAGATTATCATGTGAACAGCAGTGACTGGAGGGAAGTTACTGAATAGGCACTACGGAACTTATTTTAGCTGGCTGTTTTGTTATGGTTATTCCAAGCTCAACCTGTTCTATCTGCTGTGAAGCTGCTCAAAATCATGCTTTTTGGGCCGTGTTTAACAGATCTTCTGTCACTATGGGTTCAAGTAGATTAGATTTACTCTGACAGCCTGGCTCCCAGTTACTGACAGCCTTTTGCTTCTGTTATACTTGTGCCCAGGTATGGAAGACCTGACTGTGATATACACTTTCACATGGAGCGCCTCACTGAAAAACATAGCTCTTTGCAGGTTATTTGCTGCCAATTTATGGCCTTTCTTCACAGCTCTGAGGGAGCAGAAACAGCATATAACAAAAAAACACAATTATTTTTTGCAGGATTTAAGCTGGCAATTACTTGGAAATCAATATTTTCCTCATATGTATCAGTTTTTCTGTAACGACTTACATTTACTGTGGAATAGGGAAGACACGTGTAGAATTGTGAAAAGTATAGGTTTGAAAAGAGATATGTTTCTGCATTTGTATTACCTTTTAACTAAAAAAAGATGCATGAAATTATCCAGCATTGTCTCTGGTATGAAAGATGGCTCAAATGAGACTGAGTTTTCCATGGCACCAGAATATCAACCTGACAGGGTTTCCTTTTTAATTTTAATTAAACAAGCATGTCACTATCATTCCCCAGCTGGGACTGACAGGACATTAGACATTCTTCAAATGGTACAATATGACTAGTTAGAGTAATTCCTCAGAAAAAATAAAGACTGACACATCTGCAAAAAGCATGATAAAAAGGGAATAGCTCTAAATGCAAAGATTTTTTTTTTTTTAAACCAAACCTAGATGATATTTATTTGGATTAGGAAAATTTTAAAACTAAGAATAAAAAAAAATAGATTGAAAATACTGATTGAGCAGGAGGTCTCTGTGAAAGGGCCTTTTCCCACAGAGATTTCAAACTGGGCTTCAACAAGAGGACAAATTGTCCAACAACTTTTCTCTGCTCTTTGAGTTTAAAAGTAGAACGTAACATCTTTTCCTTCTTTTTTCTAGGAACACTCTGTACCTTTTTAAATAAACTTCCATCTTAATTTATTATTGCTTTGGTAACATATTCCATAATCTTATTTTGTACGTAATTATTTAATGTATATCTTTATTTTGACAGTAGGTCAAGTATTCTTGAAATACCTGTCTTATCTTTTTCTTTTTGAACTATCTACACCTTCCTGAATTTCATTTCATCGTTGGAAAATCTACAGATTTCTCCTTTCCTAGTTAAGGGAAAGAAAGTGTGTACATGTTTTATTTCAGAATTGTTCAATCTATATTAGTATTATATTTTGCATAAGATTTGCAATGTGAATGCCTATACTTTCTCAATGATAATTGTTCAGATCACTTCATCTCACTTTATTCTCTGACTTAGATCAAATCCATCTTTTTCTTGTAGAGACAAGTAGAATAATTTCATCTTGTAATAATTTAGTGTCCAAAGGAGAAAGGACACCAATAACTGCAGACCCACTGCAGTTTTTTTGATGTTTATTTTATATTACCATTTTTAAGAAATTATTAGTTTCTGAAATACTCAATTTATTTCCTTTGCCATTATAACATTATGTAAACTGTGCACAATGAGCTGAATATATATACACACTTTCTTTTCCTACATCCAATAGTTCAATCAAGGAGTCACTGATGACTTGTACTACTGAACTGTCTTTGAGATATTAAAAGATTTTTACTATGAATATGGTCACTCAGACATCCATTCTGTCAGATTTTGTGTCATCATAGAATCATTAAGGTTGGAAAAGACCTCTAAGCCCAACAAGTCCAACCATCAACCCAACATTACTCACCCCAGAATACAAAGCTTTTGCCACACAGGACTGTATTAGGAATTCAGCCCTTTGGTAAATGTTTTGTGCAGTCTATGTGACTGCAATTTGAGGGTCAGGACTAACAGAGGTAGAACATGCTTACAGGTAGGTTCTATAAGATTCTGAACATCACACCTAACCTTGGAAATAAGTGAGTAAGAATTAGGTTTAAAATTAATACCTTTGTTTAAAATATATTTTGACTCCTCAGAGTTGCAAGAGAATCTTAAACATACTTTCAGATGTAAGTAATATAACTGAGTTCATCTTGCAATTAATGTATTCCAAGGTTCATTTTCTTCTTCATTATACCAATCTGACTTTAAAGCAATATTACAGAGTCTTACTCACCAATACTTATATTAGAATGTAAGGCCTACTTTTGAGTTCAAACATGGTTTTCATATTTATCCATAATGGTTGTTTATCCCCTTTTTTTTTTTTTTTTTCTTAGCATGTCATAATAATCCTACTTCATTCTAATATGTCTTCCCAAGTTTTTGTATCATCATCATTCTGTTTGCATTACATATATATATGAAAATTAATATGATATTATCTTTCTTAATGGTTTTTAGTCTTGAATTTTACTCTTAAGTAGTTACATTTTAATATTCAACTAATCTCCACGATAGATTTTAACTATCTTTGACTCATAGGCTGGTGGCAGTGCTATAAATATGATTATAAAGGGAAGGACAGTTTGTGCTTTTCTTAATCATGTATGTCTAAGTTTTCTAGTACTGTGATTTTGGCTTTCTTTTTCTTTTTTTTTTTCTTTCTTTTTTTCTTTTTGTGTATTATGACCTATTTTTAAATACAACAGAGTTTTTGTGAGTATGGGTTTTCTACTACTGGATAAGGCATTTTCATTTGCTGCCTTTGTACACTTACTTCATTTTTTCATTTATTTGATTTATGATTCTAGTTTGCTTTTGGTTTATGTCCTTTTTAAAATCTTATTCAGAATTACATCCTGGATCAGCTGTAGGATTATTATTTCTATCATGCTATTTACATCTAGACTTTGTGGTAGTTGATGAGAAATTAATTAACACCTGAATTGAAGGTAATCATCTGTTGCTGTGATACTTCTAGTAACCTCTTTTATTCCTTTGTCATGCTATGGTGTCTATCTTTGACTTCAGTTGCACTTCTCTGATTACAGTAGCAGATTGGATTTTAGGCCATCACTTTGTTGTCTAAAAGGTTTTACTTGCCTGGCTAAATAACTTGAGTTTACAGATTAGCACTGGAAAGAAATAATATAATATGAAGTAGACCATAATAGCGTTAAGATTATTTAAGAGATGGTGAAAGGAATTACCAAAATATTAACATGTTTGATAAAGATACATTCTTCAGTACAACAGTTTTTTCATAGGAAATAATTCAAATGCAGGAAAACTTTCAGAAGGAACATCTAAATATTATTAGCCAGGAAACATCACTTTACTTATTCTGCTTAGTATGGATTTGCACCTAAGTGATATATATGTGTGTATAAAGCCTTTGTGAGGATTTCTGAGCTTTATGAGAGGATGAACTGCTTCTAATCTCATTTTTTATACTGTATGTTCTTGGTCCTACTCTCCTAATAAGCACTAAAAAAAGCTCTGATAGTGTAAGAGTTTGACCTAAGCCATGTCCTTGCCACAAGCTAAAAGACAGGCTGTGAATGATTTAGACTTTGAAGTTTTATTCAGTGAAGCATGCTTCTAGACAGATAGAAACTAAAGTCAGACCCAATTTTTTTATAAAGCAATGTAGAGAAATATTCCTTTCCTACTTATAAAATGTAAATGTGTAGAAGGTGCTGAAAATAGCTTGAGAAAAGTGCAGATAGTAGGTCACTACTGTTTCTTTGAACAGACCTACACTTTTCCCATCATTATGAAGCATCTTAAGTCAATTTTAGTTCTAAAAAAATAAATACTCAGCATTCATATATGGAAACTGTAGTCCAGTTCATTTTATTTCTCTAAATAGTGCCATTAAATCAATGGTGGTAGTCATATAAGGTAAGCACTGTATGGCCCTCTGTGTGTATTTTAAAAAAGATGCACATTTATCAGAGAGATTCATTACTAAAATGTGACGGTGGAGAGAAAAATCAGTGCTGTTTCTTTAAAGGTTAAATCAGTTACAAGGGTCTTCAAAACATGTGGTGTTTTTATCATAATTAAGTGCTACTCTTAACAGGATTTTTTTTTTTTTTTTTTTTTCTGCTTTAAATGGATATTTTAATGTTGGGTCTGATTTTATGGCTCCTGTATCCTATAAAAAGATCTTTCTGGAGGATAAGTTTCCTCTGCCATGGAAACTTTTGAGTTTTGAGGACTTTTACCACATTTGAGACAGAATTGTGAAAAGAATGAGACTAACTCTTGTATTGCTTAAAAGAGTAATATTATCCAATAAATCCAGATAGCATATTTTTAAATGTAATTCTGTTGAAACTTGAGAAAATTGGGCAGGTAAAAGAAAGGGTGTTGAGATCAAGTCTCTAATAAAGCTTAGTGATTAGCAAAATGGGAGATCTGAAGGCAGAACCTCAGTCTGGCTGATGCCATGTGATTGGATGTCAGGCACTTGTTCTGGGTCAGTCAGGGTAGGAAGTTGGTCTATGGTCTTATTACAAAGATTATTTTTTTTTTTCTTCCTGTCCTTATGACCAGTGGCTAAGATCCTCTGGTTAAAGTCATTCAGCTTTTGAACTCCTTGAAATAAATCGTCTCAAAGTCTTTATAGAGAAAAAATTATGGAATGCAACAAAATAATTTATAGGAACTCTCATGCATTTCACATTGACTACTTTTGGTTTGTCTAGTTTGGAGAACTCATTGTTCTCTTATCTTTCTGGGGAAGGGAACTGAAGAGGGAGCTGCTGATCTCTTCTTCCCAGTATACAGTGATAGGATGTGTGGGAATGGTTCAAAGCTGCATCAGGGGAGGTTCAGGTTTGACATTAAGAAGCATTTCCTTTCCAAGAGGATGGTAAAAAGCTGTAACAGGCTTCCTAGGGAGCTGGTTGATGCCCCATGCCTGTCAGTGTTCAAAAGACATTTGGAAAATGCTCATGCTTTAACTTTTGGTCAGCCCTGAACCAGTCAGGCAGTTGAACTAGATGATTGTTGTAGGTCCTTTCCCACTGAAATATTCTATTCTGTTCTGTTCTGTTCTGTTCTATTTTATTCTATTCTATTTTATTCTAAATCTGAATCTCTCCTTCAAAATTAATATAATTTTGTCATCTTCAATTATGTTTCACTATGGTGTAAAACACAGAAGGGAACTCTGCAAGAAAATTAGACTTTCAGACGGTCTTCAGCAATTTGCCTTTATTAAGTCAAGCCACTAATAGTTCTGTTCAGTGATAGCTATGTCAGTTTGATTTTTACACTTTCTATTCCTTAGTGCTTGGTTCATAAAAAAATAACTATGTCAAATAATATTTGTGTTTTGTGAAAATGCTTCCAAGAAATAATTAATATCAATTATTCCTAATAATAACATTGAAATATGAAATATATTTGGGAAAATAATAATGAAAAAAAACAGTAATTTAAATCAGACATTGCATAAAATGTAGTTTACAAAGTAATTACTATTTACTTGAAACTAAAAACTTCCCAACAGAACAGTAAATAATCATATAAACATAAGAGTATTCTGGCAAGTTATAAAATAAGCCAGGTAAAATAATTGATATAATGCTTCATATTGGCAGTATTGCTGAACTACTGAGTCTCCCTAGGAATCCCTAGTATTCCTGTCTAGGAGAACACAATCTGAAAAAAACTTCTATGAAAATTAAATCTACATGATATTAACAATAAAGAATTCAAATAGAGTGGATACAGACAATGATTGTTAGCTTCATTTTTTCATTTCTTTCTAGGTATGGGAGAGTGGAAGAGTAGAGAGAAAGGATGGAGTGTATGTAAATATTAAAAGGATAAAAAAGCTATTTAAACAACAGACAGTGTTAGTGTAAGAAGAAATATATTGTCCATCAATAGATTTTGCCTAGAAATAGAAAGAAGTTTTATAAAATGATGAAACAACATTCTAATAAATCATAGTGCACCCCAAAACACAGCTTTGTGTTAAGATTACATTTTCTGAGTTATTATATTTTTTTAATTCCTTTTGATTCTGCAGGACTGACCCTAACACCCAAAGATCCATTGCAGGCCTAAGCTGTTTTGTTCCAGTTCACATTTTTTCTCCTAATTTATTTCTCCATTTGGTTTTGATAATGTTCCAGAAAGTTCAATTAATTTGGACATTAGCGATCACAGTAAATAAGAGCTATCTTCCTGAGTTCATACATGTTCCACTTCAACCAGCTTTTCCACAAGACCTACCAGAATATGGACTCCTCCCCGCCCCCCTTTTTTTTTTTTTTTCAAATTAAACCTAAATACCAATTATAATAAAACTGATATAATTTCCATGGTATTTGTCACTAAATTCTTCAAGTTTTATACATTGACCACTTATTTACCTGTCAGTACAAATGTTTTCTGATTTTTGTTTTTGTTAAGTTTGTTTTTGTTTTCCTCTCACAAGGAAAATCTCATCAAATGTAACCCCAGGCTGCAGCATATATTGACAGATTATAGCAAGTTTTCAGATGAATACATGAATGTCCTTTACCTTAGAGCAAACTAGTTTTATAAATTGGGGTAGATAACACATTTTTTTTAATCCTCTGGATATATTCTCACAAATATGTGTGAGACACATAAAGACTTAAAATGGTTATGTTTTAAAATTTCTTATATTGTATATATATATGCATCTTTACATAATTTGATAGAAAGTGTACTTTAGACATGCAAAGTATTTGTCATAAATGATTGGGAAAAGTGCCAATAAGAATTTCAGATGAATCATTCTCACAATTTTCACTTTTGTATGTAAGCACTTATTTAGAAATCTATTAGCTGTGAAACACGATCTCGTACTAGCCAGATTCTATTGATTCTGTTCCCATTATTGTAGACTTAAACAGGTAGAACTAAATCATAATATAATTTGTATGTTGGGTGCCACCGTTGTGTATGTCATCTATAAACTAATGTATAATCTGATTAAAAATAAAAATCTAATTCAAATATACTGCTTAATAGTCAAGTTGCATAACATCTGTCACCCAGTATCCAAAACCAATCTAATCTATTGTCAACTACATCCCTTATTTATGTATGAATTCTAGTTATATGTGAGGTATGCTTTGATTTCAGTGTACAAATAAGAACAAGAAACTTCTAATCAATTTTATTAAATTGAAAAAAAACCCCCAAACTAAAAAATTAGGACGATCATTGGTAACTGAAGATAGACCTTGATAGCTTGTGGAGAGGAGGAGTTTATTTAAAACATCAGCACTTTTCTTAAGAGATTTAATAAAACATGTTTCTTATTTAAAGGGGTATATTTTTTTGTGGCATTGAGAAGTGTGGGATGAATCAATACTTCAGACATTATGCTGCAGAAGCATAACAGAACATAAAGCTTCTCCACATTAGAGAAACTGTAATAGAAATTCTCAGACATATAATAGATAGAAGATCTGGCCTGACACATTCTGACACAAAATGTGTTTATGAATGTAGGTAGCTTGCAAAACCAAACCCTCAAAATCATTCACTGCAGCTAAGCACTATACTGAAACTTAGGGTTAATCTTAGATACTCCTAAGCAAAACTGAATGTCCCATTTTAAAGATTTTCCTTCAGCTGCCACTAATTAGGGGAACAAATGAGTTGAAAGGCAGGAAGTAGGAAACAGGAGCTGGCTTCCCATCAATAAGCATTTTATGTGCAACAGAGTTACAAATATATGCAGATAAGGGAGGATGTACAGCAGGTATGAGGTTGACTTAATGCCTGAAATGTGGTCTAACTGCTCAGTAATGTTCTGTATGGCTGAAAGGAGCTGAGTTGCAGAACTTAGTAACAGGGGTCATCAGTAAGTCTGAGCTTTAGTAAAAAGTTAAGATCAGCCTTAAATTTTTGACGTAGGTCTTAAAATCAATCGGACTATTTGCCTGATGAAAATTACAGTACCTCAGATTGTATATGGTATGTGGATACCTGTGTATACACCAAATAAAGTATGTAGCAATTTGCTCAGAAAGGTTAGTAGTCCTTGTTATTTAGTATGGTATTATTTGAATGTAAACTCTTCACTATGTTTAGCATTGAAGTGAATATAGAAATAAAGTATAACATTTTAAAAAACTGACAGTTCTTCGTAGTGAAAAAGAAATCAGGATTGCTAATTCATACTCATGTGAAGAAGTCCACAATTATGAATGCATAATAAAAAATTGTGACACTTTTTATGGAAGTGGAACTGGCTTGAAAGCTTTCACTGCTAGTTGTCAAAACATTTTTTAAATTCTCAAGCCTTGGAAATGAGCTTACTGTCATCACATCAGCCTGTTGCTGTAAGACCCATGATTTTAATTTCTTATTTCAATTCCTATTGAGAAATTAGCTATGCAAACTATTATTTTACATAAACTGAACATGATTATAAGCATATAATGTGACAAGAATGACTAATATCAGAAATTTAAAATTAGATTAAGGTATTTCTTTATCTTGGGACATTCAGCCTTTTCTCTGAATGGATTTATTTGTTTCTGATTTAGTATGAAATATTGTAAACTCCCTTGAATGGAGTCGAGTAGGATCTCATGACTTCAGTAATGGGGAAAAAACATAAAAGGAAGGGAGGAGAGAAGGGAATCCTGGTATTATGACAGTTGTGTGCAGTACGGTACAAAAGTCAGTTTAGGAATTATCAACTCGAGTAAGTGGTAGGTCTGTCATTTTCTTTTGGCTGTTCCAAGCCATTTGGACATCCTCTTGCCCACAGGATATCTTGAATTCCATGTTAGGATGTGCATGCTCTTCAAGTTTGCTTAACATTACACTTAAGTACTAGGCTGTAGCTGAACCAATAAGCTTTATCAGACAAAAAATTGTAATGCACTAAGTCACACAGCACAGTTAATCTGCAATTTATATACATTCTCTGCAGGTAACTGGGAATTAAACCATCCTGTTTTATTTTACATGCCATTTATACTGGAGTACACCATATGTTACGCAACAAATTGATTTGCAAATGCTAACTTAAACTGGAGAATAAATATCATTTTCTTATTTGTTCCCTAGCAAGTGATAGATCTCATAAGAATCTATTAGAAGATAGATTTTACATAATTCTAATTTTTAAGAAATTCACAGAATCACAAAACAGTGCAGGTTTGAAGGGACCTCAAAATATTGTCTGATCCAGCCTTCTGTGGGAAAGGGAGATTATCTATTATTCTGTCCAATTGCATCTTGAAAGCCACCAGTGATGGGGACTCTAACACCTCCCTGCAGAAGTTGTTCTGGTGACTGACTGATCTCACTGTAAAAAACTTTTTCGTTATGTTGCGATTAAACTTCTCTTGGTGCAACTCATACCTGTTGTCCCTTTTCTTCTCCATATGATTCCTTGTGAAGAGAGAGACCTGTCCTTTTACTATCTCCCCCCACCACCACCTTTAAGCAATGGAACACTGTGATGAGGTACTCTCTGAGCCTTCTCTTTGCCAGGGAGAAAAGGCCTAACTCTTTCAATCTTTCCTTATAGGGCAGATTCTTCAGCCCTTTGATAATTTTTGTGGCTCTCCTTTGGACCTCCCCAGTCTGTCTGTGTCTTTCTTGAACTGCAGGGACCAGAACTGTACACAGTACTCCGGACACAGCCTGACAAGTACTGAGTAGGGTGGGATGACCACGTCTCTATCTCTGCCAGTAATGCCCCTGGAGATACAGCCCAGGGTCCATTTTGCCTTCATTGTAGGTCGCTGCTGACTGCTGTTCAGCTTGTTGTCCATCAGGACCCCAACTCTCTTTCAACAAAGCTTCTCCCTAGCCACACTTTTCCTAGTCTGTCTTTGGTTCTTTGGTTATGTTGTTCTAGAACTTTGCATTTCTCTTTGTTAAACTTCACACAGTTATTGCTAGCCCAGTCTTCTAGCCTGTCCATGTCTCTCTGCAAAGTGGCTCTCCCTTCTGATGTGTTTACCTCACCACCCAGCTTACTGTCATCAGCTCTCGATTCCTAACCTACTGCTCACTTGTTTAAATTCTAGAAATAGTCTGAACTAATTAGTCTAACAAGACAGCAAGAAAATAAATATAAAACTATGGGATAGGCCTCTATGTTTTCAAGGCCTTTTTGCTAAGCATAGAAATTGGTTCAGAATAATGTTGCCCCAGTGTGTTTCACGTGAAACTGTTTACTATGAAAAACTGACTTTTCTGTTATTGTTTCATAGAAATATTCATATTTGATAAAAACTTATCAAAGTTAAGTTTTATCTCACTTCAGCTATACCTCCAGTTCAGCACTCAAAATATGAGACAGGAGTGTCTTATTACTTCCAGTACACACTCACAGCTTACTTTGCAAAAACTCCAAGAAATGTTGGCAGGTAAAATTATTACTTCCAAGATCCAAGCAGACAGAAATTGTTCCTTCTGCTGCTTATGAAGCTTTGACCTTCACTTTGTAAGCAAAACTATCCTGGCCTAAGTGGAAATTTGTTCATGTAAAGACTATAGGTTATTTGTAGCTTATATCCAGAGCTTAGCCTTCAGTGCTAATGTACAATAAGACTTAACTAATGCATGTTTTCCACAGAAAGTCTTCATAAGATAAAAGTAATTAGGAATATAGCATTTATTATACAAATACCTGAGCGACTCATGGGAATCAAAGAGAAAATTTAGAATCAATATTTACAAAAAAATTAGTAACAAATAAATTTATCTGTTGGAACATGGTTTGAATTACTAATATGATGATTTAGCTCTGTAAATATTGGAAGGTAGCTCTTTTTGGTTCACATATAGAATTTATGTTCTTTCTGAAATTGAAATATGAATACAGTAAGAATTTTTTTTCAAGTGATCTTGAAATAACACTGATCAATTCTTACGTTTTATATAAATGCAATTAAAATTATCTTTCTTTCAAAAGAACTCAGGCAAAATTGTCTGAAACATATTGTGTATGTCATGACTCACTTTTGAAACACTGTATGAAATACCATCATACATTTCCCTCCTGCTAAACACTTTCTGGGAAATCAGCATGCTGGTGTGCCTCTCTGAAGTGCCTGTACACCAATGAATACAGCATGGGGAAGAAATACAGGAAATTTGTGATCTGTGTAGAGTTACAGGACTTTAATCTTCCTGGAATCATGGTAATGCAGTGGAATGGCTCACATGATTGGAGTGTTGCAGTGTAGGGATGCAGGATTTTTAGGAAGGTCAGAGGAGGAAGTTGAGGAGGTAGAGCTGTTCTTTATGTAAGAAAGCAGCTGAAATGCATGGAGCTCTACCTGGGAATGGTTGATAGACCAACTGAGAGCTTTTGGGTGAGGATTAAAGAGCAGACTGTTATGAGTAACATAATACTAGGTGTCCACTGTAAACCACTTGGTCAGGCTGAACAAGTAGATGAGGCCTTCTATAGACAACTTGAAGGATCCTCATGTTTGCAGGTCCTAGTCCTCATGGGAGACTTCAACTGCCCTGATATCTGCTGGAACAGGGACAACACAACAGGGCATAAACAATCCAGAATGTTCCTGGAGAGCTTCAGTGGTAACTTCCTGACCCAAGTGATGAACCGAAGTGGAGACATGCTCTGCTGGACCTCATACTCACACATAAGGAAGAGCTTGTTGGGAATGTGAAAGCCAAAGGCAGCCTTGTCTGCAGTGACTATGAGATGATATTCAGGATCCTCAGAGGAAGGAGCAGGGCTAAAAGCAACATAACAACCCTGAAATTCAAGAGTGCAGGCATTGGACTCTTCAAGGCTCTGCTTGAAATAATCCCATTGGATAAAGTTTTGGTTGAAAGAAGACCCCAAGAAAAATGGTTGATGTTCAAGGCTCATGTCCTTCAAGCTCAAGAACAGTCCACCTCAACAAGCAGGAAATCAGGCAAAAATGTCGGGGGGCCTGCATAAAAGAACAAGGTGCTTTTGGCAAAACTCAGACATAAAAAGGGAGTACACAGAAGGTGGAAACAGAGACAGATAACCTGGGAGGAATACAGACACACTGTCTAAGCATAGAGAGATGTAGGTAGGAAAATCAAAGCTCAGGAATAGAATCTAGTGGATGATGTCAAAAGCAACAAGAAGGGCTTTAAGTACCTCAGCAGCAAAAGGATGACCAGGGAAAATATGGTCCCACTGCCGAATGAGGGCATGGAATAGGCAGAGGTACTGAACACCTTCCTTTGCTTCTGTCTTTACTAGCAAGATTGACCTTAAGAAATCCCAGATATTTGAAAGCAGGGACAACATCTGAAGTAGGAAATGTGTACCATTGGTGGAAGAGAATCAGACTAGGAAATACTTAAGCAACCTGGACATGCTTAAGTCCATGAACCTTGATGAGTTACACCCATGAGTGCTGAGGGAGCTGCCTGATGTCATTGCAAATCCACTCTAGGAAAGCAAATGTGACTTCTCTTTAAGAAAGTTAAGAAGGAACACTCAGGGAACTACAGGCCTGTCAGGCCTCACCTCCATCTTCGAGAAGGTGGTGGAGCAGCTAATCCTGGAAACTATTTCTAGGCAAGTGACTGACAAGAAAATCACCAGGAGCAGTCAGTGTAGATTTACCAAGGGGGAGTCATGGTTGACCAGCCTGATAACTTTCTGTGGTGAAATGTAGATGAGGGGAGAGCAGTGGATATTGTCTACCTAGACTTCAGTATGCTTTTAGGCACAGTCTCTGTCACCTGACAACAAGGTTCTTTTAGGAATCCTTGATAGAATGATGATGGCACAATTACCAACTCTCAGGAGCAGGTGGTACTGTTCAAACCCTCCCATGACATCCCCACTGACAAGCTGTTGATAGTTGGGCTTAAGGTGGACAGTAAAGTGTATTGAAAACTGGTTGAATAGACAAGCCCAGAGGGTGGCAGTGAGTGGAAAAAAATCTTCTTGGAGGCTGGTAACTAGTGATCTACACCAGGGGGCAGTACTGGGTCTGACTTGTTGTATATCTCCATGAATGCTCTGGAAGATGAGGCAGAATGTACCCTCAGTAATTTTGCTGATGACATAAAACTGAGAGAAGTGGCTGATACACCAGAGAGGGACTTCAGTGGGCTGAAGAAATGTGCTGACGGCAACCTCATACAGTTCAGAAAGTGCAAAGACCAGCACCTGTGAAGAAATAAGCTTAGGCTGGGAGGGTCATCCATCTGGGAAATGGCTTTTCAGAGAAGGCTAGGGGGCGGTCCAAGTTGCACATGGAACCAACAATGTGTCCTTGACACAAAGAAGGCTGACAGCTTCCTAGGCTGCAGTAGGAAGAGTTGTCAGTAGATTGAGAGAGGTGATCCTTCCCTTTTATTCAGCACTGATGAGGCCACACCTAGAGTATTTTGTCAACTTTTGGACTCCTAATTATGAGATAGATAGAGACAATGTGACCACCACAGCTCCAGCGAAATTGTGGCCATCACAACAAGCCAGAGAGTAGGCCTTGGGAGTAGAATGATGGATGGAACCCAGCAAACTTTCCAATTTATAGTGAGCGTGACATTTGTGGTATGGAATACTTCTGTTGGCCAGCTTGGATCAGATGCCCTGACTTTTGCTCCTCCTAGCTATAGCACGTGGCTAACTTAAAACTGCTAAAGACCTTGGTCACTTTGGAAATCTGCATACAATGTCTTGTCACAAAATAAAACATAGTCTCTTATCAACTTTGTTCTCACTGAATAAGGTGCTGCACTCTTCTCAAAAGTGCAGTTTTTCTGAACCTGATTCTATGATTCTATCTCAGTGAAAGCAAGACACAAGAACATCAGGGAATCCATGTATGTTTCTAAAATTACAATTGTTTGAAAGTATTATTGTGTCATAATGATTAAAAAATATCTTTTTTTTTTTTTTTTTTTTTTTTTTACCAGTAGCAGTTTACACGTAATTTCATTAGCTATTAGTTGAATTAGGACATTTTACTATTCTCTTTAAATCCCCAGAACTCTAGTGAATTTCAGTTTCAAGCTTCATCATAAAAACATTGAAAATATTGAAAAGGGAAATTTTTTTGATCCAGGGAACAAAACTCTAGTTATTTTAACCTAGAAAGATGTATCTCATGTAAATCTGGTTTTAACTAGTGCTAAAGGTAGTGTTGAACTGAAGAATAGAATTTCAGTTATATCAATACTAGCTGCATTAACATTTTTCAAATTGGCTTAGAGATCAGACATAGCTTCTTCTGCTCATTAGCAGAATAAAACATTCTGTGTTTCAAGCTATTGAAACATAAGGTATGATACGCTGATTATTCACAGAAGAGAAAAACTGTCAATAATAAACAGAACTTCAAAAAAGCAGGACATGTTATAATAAGAAAAAAGAAACAAAGGAAAAAATTGGGAGATATTTTGGTTACTCTTACCTAGTTATAGAGATGTTTTATGTATCAGCACAATGAAGGAATTCACCGTGCTATAAAGTACTAAAGATAATGCATTTTTAGATTTGATGCTTGCTTCCTTTCAGTCCAACTAGTAATTCAATATGAGGTACAATGTAATGTCTCATTTTATCATGAATTAGATTATGGAGTCTTCCAGGTAGAGAAATCTTTGATCAACTGTATCATATTTAAACACTAACTCAGAATAAAGTGCCCCCCACCAACTGCATCCATTTAACCCTGTTCTTTTTTTCACATTGAAATTACACACCAATACTGAGCCTGTTGAAGAGATGTTAAATTAGATCTTGATGTTCCCAGTATATTATTTTCATAACTGTTAGGTCAATATTCTTCAAGGAAATGAAATAAATTTCCCTGAATTTATTTTGCTCCATTTTTCTGGAAAACTAAGTTTGTCAGTGTTTATAAGGTATAACTGACTTTAGATTCTAGGGAGAAATGCATTAATAGATTCCAGGTAGACACAGGTCTTATATGTTGTCACCTCACCTTGCTGTAAATTAGATATTCATGACTCTCCAGAGAGAAAGAGAAACAAAAAGGATCTAGGATAAAGCTGAGTAGTTTGAGGAGGGGAGGTGGGGGGGAGAAGAGAGGGAGGAGAGTGTCTTAAGAACAGAGATAGATTCAAATTTAGTTATCTTACCGTATTGTTTTAAAATAAGCTTCAAGGTAAAAAGTGACTTTTTTCTTTGCATAGTAGATGGTTGTTTGTTTTGTTTTTTTTTTTTACATAAACCTGGAAAAGACTGGTATACAGAATTTCAGCTCATCCTTTTTCCAGAAGTTGGGTTTTGTTGTTTTGTTTTTTTTTTATAAAGGAGATATACATTTTTATAAAGAGGACATACATTTGTGTTTCCTGTGAATTGCTCTTCTTTGAGGTTTTGTTTTATTTTGTTTTCAAATTTTAGCATGTAAATTTGATTCCATTCAAGCACCTAATTTTGCAAGAAGTTTGTGTATAAAGTTGTAGTCTTTAATAATCTGTTTTTTAACTCAGAGAAACATTTATCCATAAATGAGTTTTACTGCTGTAAATAATTTGGTCCCTATAAATCCTTTTTACTTCAGCTAGTCACCTTTCATAAATTAAAGGATATAGAATTGCTTTTCAAATATCTATGCACTAGAGATAGGAAAAATGTCCCACTGCTCCTGTTGGCATTAAACATCTTCGTTGAATTGTTTCTACAAGTTCATGCAGACAGAGGGTTTAATTCTTCTCTTAGTGTTACCTGTAAATTTTTAAAAATGTGACTCTCTTTGTAAACATAACAGAAATATGATTCCTCCTCCCCCCCCCTCCCCCC